>NC_047525.1:6722309-6739809 GCF_902827115.2 Pseudochaenichthys georgianus
TCTGCTCTTCCTCCTCCTTCTCTTCCTCCACCTCCTCGTCTTCATCCTCGCACATTTGACACGCTGCTGAAGATGCGCACGAATGCGTCTTTTGCGGCACTTCCATCGCAACCGCCACTGACAGCGCCCGTGCTTTATAACCTTTTGAAAGCTTCTTTTTTTAAGACAACAAGGGAGAGGAGAGTGAGAGCGAGGTGAGAATTGAATTGAACGCGGTGCTGGTCTCATGTTTCTCGCCTAGGGCCCGGATGTACCGAGAGATGCACCGGTGCGTTTTCCCGACCGGTTCCGCCGAAAGCTCCCTCTTTTTTCTCGCCTTCACCTCCATCATGGGGATTAGGTAATATTCACTCCATCCGAAGACACCCTCCCCATAAACAAAAATAACGGAATACCCAAGACTGTCCGTGTCAGACAGTTATTTCTTCTTTTGCCCCCCTTTTTTAATTTCTTTATTTTTGGGGGCTTTTTTTCCTCGTTATTTCCCTCCGCCTCTCCAGCTTTTCCCCCTCTCTCTTCCACTCACCTATAGGGATAACGCCGGACTACATTTATGGTAAATGAAAGCAAAAACATGTACATCCCGGAGGACACCCTTGAGAACCATCAAGGTATGTGGTGTGTCTTTTTTATTTATAACTGGCAAACATCTTGTAACTGTGCATGAGAGAGGGAAGGGGAGAAGGGAGTAAGAGAGGTATGATGATCTCGAAATGGGGATGGGATGGGGAGAGAGGAGGAGGTGGGAGGGAGGGAGAAAAAGGAAAGGAGTGTTTGCTCTCTCCTTGTTTTCAACAGATGGACATATATCTTTCCTTCACTTCCCCTCTGTTTGTTTATCTCCTCTTTCCTCGCTTTGCGCAACTTGTGCTATCACGCAACAGGGCTGCAGGTATACACATGGATGAGGCCTTTTCCTGGCTTGGTTTTGGTCCACTTGTTGTTCGTGGCAGGCCTCTCAATAGGAGATCTGAGGCATAATGGGTGGGCAGTGGTCATGTATAGCCAACAGGCAGTTGTGGGCGGGGAGCATTATTGTTTTAGACACATTTCCAGCACAAAATGACAGCTAAAGCGTGTCTTCGCAAATCTGTTGGCAGAGCGTCTCCAAGGCTTTTGGGAATACACTAAACTGCTCTCAGCAGTTTCGTTGGCCAAATGTCAGAAATGATCACACGGTAGTCGCCAAGGAGCAGCACATTGAGCAGCAACCACCGAAACGCGCACTCGATCACCATCGATCCTGCCTTCTCCTATAATCAATAATCGTATTTGTCACGTTTTAATCAAAGTTTGTGTGTCTCCTTAACAGCAGCGAAATAATCGCAATAGGAAGACAGGTGGCAGTAGGGGGGCCTGCAGGACTTATGTCTGCTGAGAATTGGGTTGATGGTGGGCTATTTTGGGGGGAAGGCAGCGGAGGACAGTCAGTGAGGGTGTTCAGCCGAAGACACGACCGAAGTGGCGACTTTTTTTTTAAGTGTTTAAAAAAAAAGAAGCAACACATGCGAATCAACATCCAGGACTGTGGTGTGTTTGGCGGGGAGGAAAGGGTCTGTTTGCATTGCGCAGTATTACGCGTCGCTCCTTCCACCCACGTTGCAGAGAGCGGAGCAACGCACTGCTTTATGGCCTGCCCGGAGCTTGTCATTCGGCAGAGGGCTTATTTATCCGATCAACATTATCTTCCTCATGGCCGTCATCATCGTCGTCGTCGCCTTCGTCCTCCACTTCCATCACAACCACATACCTCTGCCTTGGCGACAGGTTCCATAGCAACAGGGGATGAGGAGAGGGGTGGATATGTGTGTGTGTGTGTGTGTGTGTGTGTGTGTGTGTGTGTGTGTGTGTGTGTGTGTGTGTGTGTGTGTGTGTGTGTGTGTGTGTGGTGTGTGTGTGTGTGTGTGTGTGTGTGTGTGTGTGTGTGTGTGTGTGTGTGTGTGTGTGTGTGTGTGTGTGTGTGTCTGTGTCTGTGTCTGTGTCTGTGTCGCAGCGAAGCACATCCACCAACAGTTTGTTTTCGAGGAGCAACTAATCATAGGTACCTGCTGCAGCTGCCATCATGTTCACACAGGTTAAAGATAGGCATCTTAAACAGAAGCATGACGGGCAGGTGTAAGACAGATCACAGTTATCCTCATTGCCATGATGACATCTTAATTCATTATTGTCATCATCAAAAATACCCTTTTAGTCCAAGTTTCCGAATAGAAGTAAGGGATAACATTAGTCTTATTAAGGAGACCAACTTAAGGAATCAAGACGATCTTTAATTCTGATATCCAAACCACTTGCAACACAGCAAGAAACAAGTTCGGTTTTCTATTTAAATATTTGATAACTTTACTAATGACTCTTCAATTCACATGAACAAAACACCCAATCAGCAGGATTATTTAAGCCTTCAAGCTGACGGCAGAATGTCTTTGTTTAACCTTGTATTGTTAAGGCCCAGGTTTAGGAAAATGTGTAGCAAATGAAGCTCAGGCTGAAATCTACTTGGGTGGTTTCAGCACCAAGGCCAGTTCATTCTTCATGTGTCTATTGACAGCTACATGACAGCTATTGAGGAGTTCCCAAGACAGACATTGGCACTGATGTATTACTCTTGTCTCGGTCTAATAAAGGTTTCCATATGCTTCAGCTCAGGTATTTAGTGTATGACAAAGCCTACATCACCAGCATCCAGTTGCATAAGTCATAGCAGACCATTATTGTTTAAATCTTCCTATATTATTATTTTTATGGATGAATAATGATGGCACACTGCAGTATTGGAGAGACCATGTTTTGACCTAATGTGACATTTGAACTCCAACCCTGAAGCCCTTAGACGTTGTTCTGTAGCAGGCCCTAACTTATTTGTGGATGGACAAAATATAAAAGATATATTCTCCTTGAGGGATTAAGGGACAGAAACGCCCGATTGCACCGAAAAAAGAGTTATCTTGCATCCTGTACAATGTCACAGGTCCTGATGCCTCACACCAGCTGTATTCCCTCTCCGTTATCAGCCAGTCTCCATCTTTACATGCACTCCGTATTTCAAACAGATGTGATGTTACACATGATTGCACTCAATGCTCATGTTCTCTCTAAATGAACCAATTATTCTGTATCTGCACACATCTGACTTCTTACGAATGAATAGTGCCTGTGTCTTTAACAGGCTTACCCATGAGCATAAACACCACCCTAATCACACACATGTCATTCTGGTGTAGCTTTGAAACAAAGGCCCACCTGTGGCTTCTCATGTCATTGTATGTAGAGCAGGGGATTTATTTGAAACTCACACACATTACAACATCAGTTTACAGCAGTGTAATCAGTGGCTTGATTTTCCCTGTGGGTATTGGGCCAGAAGCATGATACCTCCGTCAGGGATATTAATTGGTTTCCGATGGTTACCCCGGGGTGCTGGCCACCTGCCAAATCACCTCACGCTAATGACTCCACTTGATGCTCAAATATTCCATTGAAGTCACCTCAAAAGACTTGTAGGAACAACCACTGATGTGTTCACTTTATATGGAGCTTCTCACACAGAGCTAGTGTAATGTGCCTGCTTATGTGGCTGCAGAAGCTATTCAGCAACATGCAGTATAGCATTTTTTTTTCTTCCATTGTTTAGCTGGACTTAAGCGAGATTCCGTTTTATTAGACAGAGGAAAACATTATTATAATAGAGAAAATAAGTTATTTTAACTGCAAATTTAAGACAAAACATTTCTAATCAAGTGTTTATTTATGTGTTTTAATTAGAATTCACATGGTCAGAGAAGAAGTGAGCAAAACATCCATCAGATGGAAATCTAGGCGGTTAAACACTAATCTACCGTTAATCAATCCAGGTTTTGCTCAATATCAGGCTGGACAAAATTCCTGACAAGGTGTGAGAAATAGGAATGGAGAATTGGATGACTTTTGTCTGACTGTGTATATTATTAACATGGCTGCTTATGGAACCTTTTCTTGAAAAAACAGACAATTGTGTCTAAATATGTAGCCTCGATCTGTGTATGTTACATGATGATCTACTTTTGCAAACAACCACATATAAAGTAGTTGCGGTGTTAGTGTGATGCATTTGAAAATGACCTGTTTTGATCAAACAGTATCTTAAATGAACCCCACCTTGCTCACAGAACTAGCCAGCCGGTTGAACTTGCACGTTCACTCACTGAAGGAAGCAAACCTGTTTGTCCATTCATTCATTTGTATTGGCTTGTGTCTGTGAGAAACAGAGACACAACCAGACACAGTTTCCTTTTTCAGTTCATCTCACTCTCCATGGTTCACAGAGAATATCATCACCGTTAACAATTCAGCGCTGAGGCAGAACAACTCAAGTCAAAAGGCAGATCTGTTGCCTGTGTGTTGTAACCTTCTCCACTTCTCTCACATTCATTCAACCACATTCTGCTGCTGGCCACTGAGCTGCTTTACCAGAGGATCTGGGCTTTAGTACGTGTTACTTTGCTAGTTGTTTTTTAAGGGGATGTGGTCATGTAGCTTCACTTTATTGCTGCTTGCTAAAAAGTAGCACGTCGTTCGCCCAGCTAATGTGATTTGGGTAAATCTAAATGCTGGGTAACTCAGGCGTTTCGATTTTTTGAGTCCATGGTTCCATTAAATGTATTCTTACCGTCAGTTTTGTGTGTGATTTGAAGGTAAAAGCTCATGTTACTAAGAATTTCAAACTTTTAGTGACAGAATTCAACGTTTTAATTCGGTCTAATGTCTCTCATCAGCGTCATTATCTGCCTCAGTGGGGAACTGTTTATAGAAAATAGCTCTATAAACCCATGATAGAGAAATACTGTACTGTTGAACTTCTTCTGTTAAAAGCACTCACTTGAGGGGTAACAAGGACAAAGGACTGTTGAACGCTGCCCTACCCTGTGAGTGCATTATGCTTCATACTGCACACTAGTGTGTACATTCAGAATACAGCAGCTTTACTGTATGTGTGTGTAAAACGTGTCAGTCACAGCGAGGCAGATTTAGTAATGAGCGATGAAAGACCAATCAGCATTGTAGAAGTTTACATCGCGCCTTAGAGTGTGTCACGGCTTTAACTTAAGGATGTGACTCAACAGCAGCTGCTCTCTAACATAAAACACCAGCTGAGAGACAAAGAACACACTGAAGTAAAGGAATATCATAGGGGAGGTGTGGTTCGAAGGAGACATCTGAGAAGGATAGAAAAGAAGAGATATGGAGGGAGTACAGAGGAAAGTTAGGTAGAGACGGAAAGAGGGACAGAGTGAAAAGACGGGTGAAGAAACAAGAGGGCAAACGGATTGAGAAAGAAGAGGGAACTATATGAAAGGATGACATGAGCGAGAAACCGAGTCAGAAGGAGGGCCAGAGGGATAGAGAGGGAAGTGAGGAGCTCAGGAGGAGGAGAAGGAGGGAGGATTATCCCTGACTCTGTCTTGCTTAAGCCTCTGGTTGCGTATTGGAAATCTATCCAGAGGCCGTCCTCCGCTCTTATAGCGCCATCGGGCCTCAGTCTTCATTTCTGGGGGGACAATACGCCAATACCGGAGTGTGTGTCTGTGAAACAGGGAGAAGGCTGCCATTGGCCGCCTGCCCATATGCATTGTGTCTGCTTGGCTGCCTCCATCTGTGTGTGTGTGTGTGTGTGTGTGTGTGTGTGTGTGTGTGTGTGTGTGTGTGTGTGTGTGTGTGTGTGTGTGTGTGTGTGTGTGTGGTGTGTGTGTGTGTGTGTGTGTGTGTGTGTGTGTGTGTGTGTGTGTGTGTGTGTGTGTGTTGTGTGTGTGTGTGTGTGTGTGTGTGTGTGTGTGTGTGTGTGTGTGTGTGTGTGTGTGTGTGTGTGTGTGTGTGTGTGTGTGTGTTCTAGGTAAGGCACATGAGCACTTGTCCAAACTGAGTCTAGATTGGACACACGCACGCACGCACACACACACACACACACACACACACACACACACACACACACACACACACACACACACACACACACACACACACTCACTGTAGTCTATTGATCTGGCTGAGGCCACCAGTGGAAATCATGACTCCAGACCTGTAGCATCCTCTTTTATTCTCCCTCTCTCCCTTTATCGCTCCACCCCCCTCTCTTTTCTTATTATCTCATCGTTCACCTTAAGTAACCCTTAGTTTGTAGCTGTTTGAGTCTCAAAGAACAGTTTGATGCTAAAGGGCCTGAACATCCTCTGAAGATCATTGCTGAAAAAGAGTGTTGAGGCTCGACTCATCCAATTCATTTTGTAGGATTTTTCCACATGGGTGCAAGGGTATCATTTTCAAACAATTTGACAGTCTCGGTTTGATGTACTGGCTAGAAATCTCCCTCGACAGTGTCCTTACTCTCCAGCGGCCATTATCAAAATGAAAATTGATTAATCGTTTTATCTGAATGTTGGCCAAAAGCTGGCAATGAGAAATGATACTGTTTCCTGAAAAGGAGCTAGAACCGAAGCTCAATCAAACGTAAGGCAGGTAAGGACACAACTCGTTTGAATGAATATGGAAAGCATGGTGGCCAATTTCTTATTTCCAGGGTTGTGTTCCTTCTCAACCTCGTCTATTCCAAAGATCTATATAAACTTGGTAAATATTTCAGTCTTACATGTCGTTTACATGTTTCCCGTGAACCTTGTGACCTCCCTAAGGATATGTGTTTTGAGGCGGTCCTCCCATATCTGCTCCTGTTTGCACAGAAAACAACTCTGTGACGGTGTGCATGGTGATGTTTCCCAGGTTACAGGAGAGGATGAGAGCTGAAAGCGGTATATATTATGCATGCCCAGCCATGCATTTCCCCCTTCCGTCTCTATCTCGTCTGTCCTCTCGTCCTTTAGTTTTCTCGCCGTGTCACAAAGTGTCTTTCCCGGTAGATAATTTGCTTCTCTCTTTCTCTCTATTTCCTGTCCTCTCTCCATCACTCATCCCAATATTCGGAGTTTCAGGGTTTTGCAGTCCGTGAGACCACATTTCCTTACTTCATCATTTATCGTCCCAAAAGGGAATACAGACTGTCGGCTCAACACATGGAACACAAAGTGGACAACCCACAACTCCATTATGGACAAGAACAGCTTATATATGTTAAGGATGTATACATGATTCCCCTGCATCTTGTTCTGTTTTAATATAAATTGCTTAACTGACTGAGCTTTATTGTAAAAAATAATAACAATGGTTTTCTTTGGGTTCTTTGCATCTTTGTTACCAGGCGAGGTTAGAGTCACATCCATGCTTGTGTCGTGAGGGCTTTTATTTACCAAAGCATCCAAGTATAAAAGCTGATTTTGAGAAACCACAAAAAAAAACTCATCACTGTTTTTGGGCAGGGGCTTTTTGACCTTCAGCAAAAAGAAACATATATGTTAACGCCTAAAAACAAAGACTTTCTCATTTCATTCTGATAATTGACTTTAGCAAAAGTGCAGTAGATAATACATGTTCTGTATTAGATCAATTTATAGTAGTGTTATAAGGAAGTGCATACACTGTATCATTGACCACCTTTGGGGCAGTGATAAAAGACTCCAGATCGTATCCCTTTCTCTCCTTATCCCGTACATTAGCCTGTGGTCCTCCTAGCTGAGTGCTGATAATTACACCGGAAACAAAGATAACATGTGATCCCACTGTCGGCCTGAGAAACAGAATGCGGTATTGATGGTTCACTCAACAAGCTGGAAACGTGAGAATTTGTCAAGAGTTGTCATTCATTCATCAATCAGGTGTCCCCTCTCTAAAGAAGGTTTTTGAAACCTGACAATGCTCATGGATTATTTTAAGTACTTGTCAAGCTCTTGGGTTTTTGTAAGTTTGATTACAAACGTACAAACACTCTTCCTTCCACGCTCCGAGACAGCCATCAGCCTGTGTCGAGTCTTGTTCTGTCAGCCGACTCTTGAAAAAGCTATACATAGATAGATTTCTAAGATTAGTCTTCAATCACAGTAAAGATCAAAGTTCTGCTATTTGTACTGAAAGAGGAAGACGTTTTATTGCAGATCTAAGTGCAGATCAATTGACTTGGCACTGCTTTAATCTTGTTTAAAAAAAAACGTTGACATAAATAAATGTAGACTTGATGTGGACAGTGATGGATTACATAATTGGAAAGTGAGTTTCAAGAGTCTACGAATTGATGTTCTTCCTCAGTGGTACATGGAAGTTGACATCACGTTTTCTTCTGGTTTAGCTCCGCCTACTTCAAACCACGGAGGAACATGCATATAATCAGTCATGTTGTGTAAAATATACAAACTGTTTCAAATGTTGCTGAGAATCTTGTTCATGGGCATTTGGACCCAGTTGCTAAGAATATCATTAAGGAAGTAGGTCTTCAGGGCCTTACATGTACTAAAAAGTGTATGATCTTTAAGACATATCTCTTTTTGATCAGGCTGGACTGGAAAGAGGTAGAGGTAAAGAGAAAGGGAGGAGGAAGAGTTACATGGATTCAGGAAGAGAGGTAACAAAGGTACAGAGGGGGAGGAACGTCAGTCACCCTCAGGCTCTCTGCAGGAATCCCAGTTCTGCACGACAAGTCAGATGTGTGTGTGCATGATTGTGTGTCTGCACTAAACACTGACCTGTCTCTCTAAGAGGAAATGAGTCCCTACAAGACGCTGTAACCTGTCAAGCAGCTAATTGAAAGCGGAAGATCCGAGTTAGACTCCTGTCGCTCTAAGTGTGTAGTTTTCCTAATTGAAGAACCATAAATGATTCTACTTCATGAAGGGCAGAAGTGTTTTATAGTACCATGAGTGCATTTATTTTAAGCCTGGGTGTCCCAGCAGAGAATGAGGGATTTTGTCAAATTGAAGATATGGAATAGCGTCTCTTATTCCGAAACAAGCTGCGACTGATTGTACACAACAAAAATAGTATCTTTTCAGCAGCTTGTATTTGTAGATGTACATTTTTTTTTGCTGTCTCTGTGGGAAGGAACATCACACCAAGCTCCCTGAAGAAAGCGTGCCATAAGTGTTCCCTTATGTGTACATACCGCGCAGAGCCTCGCCTGATGGGCCTTTTGTCTCACAGGAAGTGAGGTTCGAAGCACCAAAGGATGTACAGTCGTGTTTTTCTATCAGGTTGACTCAAATCCGGCAGTCTTGTTAGTCGGGCCTCTGGTGGGCTTGTCATGGATGAATAGCTGCAATACAGAGAAGGTGGTCTGTCGCTACAGGCCTATACACACACACACACACACACACACACACACACACACACACACACACACACACACACACACACACACACACACACACACACACACACACACACACACACACACACTGCTCTGAGCATCACCCAGCTGGATGTAGCACCTCGGCAAGATAGATTTAAACAGTGGTGCACCTCTGTGTGTTTGTTTGTCTGTGTGTGTGTTTTATTTGGCCTCTAGGTGTGTGTGGATGTGCATTTTTTTCTTTTGTATGCGGGGATAGCTGTCAAATCACTTCTTGCAGCTAAGAATCATGGGTACAAAAAGTCTGTCGTGTAGCCTGTGGCACCAAGCACTTCCTTTTACTTTTCTTATTAAAGACCCAGATAGGAAAAGGATAATAACACTTCTCCATTAGACGTCTTTTAGAAACACCAGCCTGAAAACCCCCAGATGATATTACATTTTGTCCTCCAGTCCTAAAATATTTAAAGTTACAACTTCATGCAATCCTGCCTAGAACTAACCGCATGGGAAATGTTAGAACGTTTGTGTTTTTGAGTGTTTATGGCAAAATTAAAATTGTTCTCCAAACTCTTTGTGCCAGGCTTTCTGTTGACGTCTCAGAGCCAGTCTGTGATCACCCTGACGACATCACAGGTTATTTGGAGTCCCTCTAGACTAGAGACATTGTACAACTGCCTTCACAGGCTGAGTACTCTATGACAAGTAATCCAATCTTTTTGTTTAAAGAGGCCCTATTACGCATGTTGGGGTTTTCCCTTTCCTGTAGTGTTCTATAGGTTGTTGTGCATGTGAAGGGTCTGCAAAGGCTATCATTACTGTGTTCCCAGAGGGAGTTTTCTCCCCCCCCCACCCCACCGCCTGAAACGCCTCCATTGGACTCCGTACTTTACTTCAGTAACATAGTGACATCACGGTGTAACACTCACACTTCTATTGGCTAGCTCTCAAACATATTGTACGTGATAGGCTAAAGGGCGGGACATCTCTAAGCGATGGACCAATCATAACAGAGCCGGCCAGCTAACCAATCTGAGCAGACAGAGGGTGAAAAGAGGTGCTGCAGCACAGGCAAAGAGCTTTTTGAACATTAAAGCATGGAGACATGTCCCAGTAGAGACACTAAGTAAGGATATGAACCTGAAAATGAGAATATTTGGGGACCTTTATAATTGGGGGGAGTCTCTTATGGCGCATTTCCACTGCAGGGCCTTGCACAGCTTAGTACGGTATAGTTAGGCCTTTGTAGGCCAGGCTCACTTTATGCTGCGTTTCCATTACAGTTTAGTAACTGGGGCAGTAACTATAGTAACGCAGTGTTGGCGGAGCTGTGACGTCATCTTCAATGTGAACCACAAAACTAACGTCAGCCGTTAGCTGTTAGCACTCAGAGCTCACAGCTCCTCATATCTGTTCAGAAACTAGACAGAAGTTAAAGACGTACAAACCACAGACTGCCTGTGTCATGGTGAATACAGTCGCTGGTTTATTTATGTCTGTAGGCCGTTGTTGTGAGTGTGGACGGTCGGAGCATATATAACGTTAGCTTAGCCGATCTCCATTCATAAAACACGCATTTAAAAGGTTTTTCACGCGTCGTCTGTCTGCAGACTTGTCAAAGCATTAATTCCTGGTTTTTACTAACCGGTATCAGTATGTTGTTACTTCGGCATCATTTAGAAACGTGTATTACAATTAAATCACGGTAAAATATGTTGTATGTTCATTTTGTTGTAGTTGTAGCCCCCTTGCCAGCGATTCTCTCCGACCATTCAGCAGTCGAGAGTGTTTAGCATATTCAGTCCAGTTGTTGGCCCGGTAAGAACCTCGATTTTGGAGGGCCAGAAAAAAGGCGAAAAAGTAGCCCTGAGCCGGAACTACCCCTAGTGGAAAAGCAAAAAAAAACGGGCTGGGTTTGGCACGGCACGCTTAAACCGTGCTACGCACTGCAGTGGAAATGCGCCAATAGAGTCTCTGTAGCTGCTGGCATGGTTCTCCAATAGGGACATCATGAAAAAAAAAAGTCTCAGGGTGATGTAACCTCTCATTACTTTGATTAAGATATGTTGCGTTGAATGGTATCCATGGCAACAAGCACCAGCCAAGTAGATACAGTATCTCTTAAAACACAAATAGTGAGTTTATGATATTTTATGATTCCAGCCTTTTCATCTGTGTGTCCTTGCCCTGTTCTTCATTTTTCTGTTGATCTGTTCAGTGTGCTCTCACTGCATTTCTGTTGCATTCTGGTCCGTGCTTTTCATCAGTGGTTACCATAGTGACCAGGGCTGACCTTATGAGGATGAGACTAAGGTTAGAAGGAGAGTTTCCGGGGTTTAATTCCTGTCTCTTTCCTACTTTGCAGGGTCCTTTTATCAGTTTTTCTATTTCTCTCTTTTGCTTTCCACCTCATGACTCTTTCTTTCTCGAAATGTGTGAGTTTTGTGTGTACTTCCTGTTTCCCTTTCTTCCTTTACTCTCTTCTTTCCATCCCTCTATTCTTATCTAGATAAGGGTTAGGTGTTCCGGAATGTAATGACCCAACTATATAGGCCATTAGAGTGTCCTTGACTGTCTATGTGTGTAAAGGAGTGTGTGTCCTGCTATCCCATCTATCTAGGCCAGTCTTGATGTGTGTGCTCCACAGACCACCTCCCAACAGCCCACATTGTGTGTGTGTGTGTGTGTGTGTGTGTGTGTGTGTGTGTGTGTGTGTGTGTGTGTGTGTGTGTGTGTGTGTGTGTGTGTGTGTGTGTGTGTGTGTGTGTGTGTGTGTGTGTGTGTGTGTGTGTGTGTGTGTGTGTGTGTGTGTGTGTGTGTGTGTGTGTGTGTGTGTGTGTGTGTGTGTGTGTGTGTGTGTGTGTGTGTGTGTGTGTGTGTGTGTGTGTGTGTGTGTGTGTGTGTGTGTGTGTGTGTGTGTGTGTGTGTGTGTGGAGGGGGGTTAGTTAGTTAGTGTATGTCGAGCAGTCCACTTCCCAAAAGACCAGACTCACTTTCACACTCTGGAGTCATAATGGCTAAAACAGGCTTGTTACAGGACTCCTTCTACTGTGTGTGTTTCCATCCTTAGCTGCGTCTATAACCGTCTCCAGGAAGAGGAGGGGGTTTAATATGTCTGGTTTAACTATTTAGGGTGATTTTATGTGGCTGTATGGATGGCAATGTCTCTCCTTCTGTCGGTCGATCGGTACGCCCCACACTTAAATACCTCAATATCTATCAGATAGATTAACCCTTCTTTGGAGATCCTCTGACTTTTCTTCTAGTGCCACCAGGAGGTTAACATTTGTAGTTTGAACTCAAATAGCTTGATGACTATTGGGAATAACCATTATATAGATCCCTAGGGAATCAATTCAACCATGCTTTGTGCTAGTTGCTAATTAGCATGCTGGCACTTCAAACTAACACTAAAAAGCATTAACTGGTAAGCAGCACATTAGCAATGCCATTGTTAGCATGTTAGTTTTTTTTATACTTTAGCATATGTGTCTAAGGTTGCTTTCACACACAATCAGACAGCTTTAAGTGCAGTTAACCCAGATGAAAGAAAACGTCTTCATGCCGGCCTTCCTCCTTGCACAAAATTGATTCTGCATCTGCGTATGTGTGTGGTTTATACGAAAGTCACCCGGTATGGAAATGAGCGAGTGAACACACACTCTATTTCTGCCGACTGAAGAAGATAGTGGGCGTGACGCTAGTTCAGACGTAACTGTGGCTATTTGTCTTACTCTTCTCCCCCGGTCCTTCCTCCTCTTCTTCATCTCTTATTTTTCTTCCATCTCCTCTCCCCCACCCTTTACCTCCGCTCTTCTTGTGTTCACATCTGTGATTTGTGTTCTAGATCGATATGTCTGAGAGAAAGAGAGAGAGAGAGAGAGAGAGAGAGAGAGAGAGAGAGAGAGAGAGAGAGAGAGAGAGGGGAGAGATGTTTTTTTGGGGATTGGCTTGGCGCCTGTAGTGATGTCACCAGAACAAGAGGCGCGACATCGTCTGTTGTCATGTCAACCAAAGAGAACATGCTCATAAAGAGAGACACAGATAAAAGGAGGGGATAAGGAAGATAAATAAGGATAATATGTGTAACATTTAAATATTCAGTCTTCATGTTATACAGCCTTACCTCAGCATTTGCTGCTGCCGTTTAACATCTCCAAATGTCACTGTTCTCAGCAGAGCAAAATGTCATAGTAGGTCCCCTGCGTGCGTGTGGATAAAGTTGATGATTAATGACGTTACCTCAACGTGGCAGACGGGTAACCATGGCGATATCACTTTAAACAAACACTATGTTCCATCAGGGACAGCGAGAAAAAGGGGGAAGGAGAGAGGAAGATGAGGAGATTCATTGTGATTGTCCAGATAGTCTGCGTTTGGCAGTGGAGCTCATTATACAGCCCAGACCTTCACAGGGTCACCTCACTCAAATATAATGAATTGCTACCATGTTGGGATAAAATGACATAACTGCTTTTCTATTTGTTACTGGAACTGTTTCATGGTCACTCATGCATTGAGTGATTCAATATCCTTTGGTTTCTGAAAGCTGTTATAAAACCCACATATGATTTGAAGCAATTTCTGCCCCTCCATATATTCCTCATCCTTCTGATCAACTTTTCAGTTTATGTCTGCTCATTTTCTCTTCCGTCCCTTCTCTCTCTTCCTCCGCCTGCTATGAACTCTCCTGTGTCCGTCCCCCTAGTCTTTCGTTAATGAAGCAGAGATCTGCTTGGGGCCATTTCCCTCTCTATCAATATTCTATGCCAATTACCAGGGTTGGGATATTAACACTGACACAGGGAACCATGTCGCACTGCTCAACCCTCTTGTTACCACGCACGCACACGCACACGCGCACACACACACACACACACACACACACACACACACACACACACACACACACACACACACACACACACACACACACAAAAGTATGTACAAAATCACTAAGCACACAGTGTCTCAGATACACACAGATATTTGTGTATGAGTGAGGTCATGCATCTTATCTCCCTTTAGTATGATTTAACTTTTGATTAGATGATGCATCTGGGAAAAGGCACTTAGCATCTTTGATTGGGAGACCCTTAAAGGACTGCTAAAAAATACAAGACAAGGGTTATTATGTGACTGTTCTGCTTGAGTACTGACTAGGCTGTGCAGAGCCAGAGCTATTCAAATACACTGTTCATGTAAAGTTACAATCTTTACGATCATCAGCACATATGGGAGAAACATTTATTTGCAGGTCCGTTTCTGGATCTCATTTCCCATAGTTTGAAAGCATTTTTGGCTCGTTCATAATCCAGCAAATCCAAGAGCTTATTATACTTTGCATCAGCCCCCACTGTTTTACCTCTTTTGAAAAGCCTTCATACAGTATAGTCTATGGACTTATTTATTTAAATACAAATCATGGATATTATGGGGTTAATCGTGAACATTGGCCTTGTGCTTGATCTTCAGAATTTTCATTTATATAATTTGTTTTAGTTATGGAATAAGGAATAAACAACCGGTTTGTTGTCTTTACTTTTACAGTAACAGAAAGGTTACAGAAAAATAGCTAACCGATGACTCTTGCCTTGCCCATTGTAGCGTTCCCTCAAGTCTCTCATCTTTCATAACAGTGTTTAAAAAGAGACCCCAGGTTTAAACCCCTCTATTGCCTGTTGTCAGTAACTAGAGAGATGTTTACGTGCCATTCTTCTCTGTGGCAAAGCGTATATCGGTCAGATAAAGATACATAAACGCTGTACTTAAATAGCTGCTATGCTAATGTTACCCCATAATACCACCTGGTTTCTAGGTAGGTTGACTCAGCGTCTCTTTAGCTTTCATACAATTATATCCTAATGTCCTCATGCCGACAAAAGCCCAGTGTAGCAGCAGTGTGATAAATGCTAATTTCCCAAATATAACTTATGCTATTGCTAATTATTGCCAGTGCTAACAGCGCTACGGGACAGCAGGCAGCCAAGTGTTAATGGTGCAGGAAGTTATGTCACAACACAGTAGGGATGATTGCAGCACAGATGTTGAGTTTCTTGGTAGACTGCTTCCTGAGGTGTCTTTCCTAAGGTGGGTTGGGACCTGAAGAAATAAAAATAAAATCAGTGGTCTTTCAAGCACCCTCACAACGGGATCTGAAATATGCCTAAATATGGTCGCCTTTCCCTGTAGGAGTCAGCCTCATTAAGACAAGCACATCATTTGTGATAAACTGCAACTAGTGAAATGCTTTAAAGAGGACCAGGCCATGAAAGGATGTCCTGTTCACGGCTGGTGTCATGTAGCAAAGAAGACATGAAATCAACAATCTGTAACTGTTGGAACCACCAGCTTGTTTTCAGGGGGAGCCAGCCCGATTTTCTTTATCAGCCAAAATCGGATCGACGCAGCGGTTGATTGGGTCAACGTACACACGTAAAGTTTTGGAGCTACTGTATTTTGGAATGACACATGGACATGGGGAATTACTCAACATGCTAGTCAGAGCTAATATTTTAGTAGGTTATTTCTGACATAAGAAGTCCCTCAAATCCTTGGACCCATGTTTTAATCACTGCCTAAAATTCTTGAAACGGCTCAAAAATGTTATGTTTTTGTATAGCAGCATTCAACTATGTTATATAATGACATCCGACTAGTCGTTTCTTTTAATATCGATGAACTGCTTTAGCTGGAAATAGTACAATGTTGCTAAAAGTAGCCAACATTTCCATATTTTCTTACATCTGTCATGACATGCAAGCTCAAAGGGGTATTTTTAGCCAGTATATTGATTTTGTTTTACTTTCGTGACAATCTAACTCAGGGTTTTTTGTGTTTGGCAGTTTAGAGAGGCGGTCCCACAGTTAGAGCCAGCTGCTTGTTGACTGCCCGATCTGATAGTCTTGACTGATGAGAGGGCGTCCAACAAACACTGAAACACACAAATGCAAGCACGCACACATGCAGATATATCTATAACTAATCAGCCCTCTCAGTTTAGGTAAATGGAAATCAGCATTAAAATCTCTTTCTTCTTCTCTCTCTCACACACATTCACAAATACCATAGAGAAAACAACATCTGCGGCATCTGGCCAATCAAAGCTTTGATCTGAGCTCACATCACCATTCTGCAGACAGTCATCTGCCCTCACTCACGTTGTTTGTTCTCCAAAATATCAAGCTCAGGAGAAAGAAAAAAAAGCTTTTTTAAAGAACAAAGTCAGCACTTTGCAATACACACAGTGCAAACATACACACATGCTGCACACACATGTTGGACCTCTTCTCACCTACACACACGCTCCATCTGCTCTACGTGCCACTTCCTCTTTTTGCTTCTTTTGCTCTGCTCGGTTGCTGTCACTCACATTTCCCTTGTAGTTCTCCGCTGTCTGTTTCTGTCCATCTTCAGGCCTCTGTGTTGACGTTAGTGTGTTGGTGTGTTTGACTGAGTCCGGCATCTGGTGGCTATCAGAGTTAATCACCCAAGCTTCCTATAACCGCCTGTGACACAGTTTCATGCAAACACACACAATGGCACACAAAGCATTTAGAAGGAACATGACAGAGAGTTAGACGCCGTTTGAAAGAAACATAGACAGTGCCAAAAAAGCAGGATGAAGAAATGGAGGTCAGCGAGAGGCCACAGGGAAAAAGTAGAGAGTGAAGGGATAAAATGAAGGATAAGAAGGTGGCAGTGTGTGAATACTGAAAACTGGCTATAACACACAACTAGGGTATTGTAGAAAAGTAGGACTTGATAATAACACCGCTGCACCACTTACATAGAAATGAACAGCAGGTGTGAATTGCCGGACAGCAGAAGAGGTATTCATTATGTGTGCTGGAGGCCGCTGAATGAGTCACAGCAGAAACACAAGAGTCAACAGTTCTCTTCCCTCAGATTGGATAACAACTTCAAACCAAACACGTCGCATTCTGATCGTGAAGGGGGTCGAAAACCGGGGATGAAAACCTCTATATGCAGAGGTCAGAGTCAAAGTCGGGTTCACTTTAATATCACAAGCTCTGTGATTTGAACACAGAGACATTTCAAGGTCAGGGTCAGCAGTAATTTGCAGGGCTGAGTCCAGCCAGGCTGTCCTGTCGGGAGGACAGGTCAGGGCCTGGAAATGATAAATCCACTTGTGAAAGTGAGACAGGGAGAGGGGGACGGGTCTGATCTGATCTTTCCCACTGACGCTGCAGTCTCTCTCGCCGAGACACGGGGGAGGGTCTTGTTCTTGAGTAAAGTAGAAGTATCAGAGTGTAGGAATACTCTGTTACAGTA
>NC_047525.1:6744809-6848559 GCF_902827115.2 Pseudochaenichthys georgianus
AGATTCATTGTGATTGTCCAGATAGTCTGCGTTTGGCAGTGGAGCTCATTATACAGCCCAGACCTTCACAGGGTCACCTCACTCAAATATAATGAATTGCTACCATGTTGGGATAAAATGACATAACTGCTTTTCTATTTGTTACTGGAACTGTTTCATGGTCACTCATGCATTGAGTGATTCAATATCCTTTGGTTTCTGAAAGCTGTTATAAAACCCACATATGATTTGAAGCAATTTCTGCCCCTCCATATATCCTCATCCTTCTGATCAACTTTTCAGTTTATGTCTGCTCATTTTCTCTTCCGTCCCTTCTCTCTCTTCCTCCGCCTGCTATGAACTCTCCTGTGTCCGTCCCCTAGTCTTTCGTTAATGAAGCAGAGATCTGCTTGGGGCCATTTCCCTCTCTATCAATATTCTATGCCAATTACCAGGGTTGGGATATTAACACTGACACAGGGAACCATGTCGCACTGCTCAACCCTCTTGTTACCACGCACGCACACGCACACGCGCACACACACACACACACACACACACACACACACACACACACACACACACACACACACACACACACACACACACAAAAGTATGTACAAAATCACTAAGCACACAGTGTCTCAGATACACACAGATATTTGTGTATGAGTGAGGTCATGCATCTTATCTCCCTTTAGTATGATTTAACTTTTGATTAGATGATGCATCTGGGAAAAGGCACTTAGCATCTTTGATTGGGAGACCCTTAAAGGACTGCTAAAAAATACAAGACAAGGGTTATTATGTGACTGTTCTGCTTGAGTACTGACTAGGCTGTGCAGAGCCAGAGCTATTCAAATACACTGTTCATGTAAAGTTACAATCTTTACGATCATCAGCACATATGGGAGAAACATTTATTTGCAGGTCCGTTTCTGGATCTCATTTCCCATAGTTTGAAAGCATTTTTGGCTCGTTCATAATCCAGCAAATCCAAGAGCTTATTATACTTTGCATCAGCCCCCACTGTTTTACCTCTTTTGAAAAGCCTTCATACAGTATAGTCTATGGACTTATTTATTTAATAACAAATCATGGATATTATGGGGTTAATCGTGAACATTGGCCTTGTGCTTGATCTTCAGACTTTTTCCAATTTATATAATTTGTTTTAGTTATGGAATAAGGAATAAAACAACCGGTTTTGTTTGTCTTTACTTTACAGTAACAGAAAGGTTACAGAAAAATAGCTAACCGATGACTCTTGCCTTGCCCATTGTGCGTTCCCTCAAGTCTCTCATCTTTCATAACAGTGTTTAAAAAGAGACCCCAGGTTTAAACCCCCTCTATTGCCTGTTGTCAGTAACTAGAGAGATGTTACGTGCCATTCTTCTCTGTGGCAAAGCGTGTATATCGGTCAGATAAAGATACATAAACGCTGCTACTAAAATAGCTGCTATGCTAATGTTACCCCTAATACCACCTGGTTTCTAGGTAGGTTGACTCAGCGTCTCTTTAGCTTTCATACAATTATATCCTAATGTCCTCATGCCGACAAAAAGCCCAGTGTAGCAGCAGTGTGATAAATGCTAATTTCCCAAATATATAACTTATGCTATTGCTAATATTTGCCAGTGCTAACAGCGCTACGGGACAGCAGGCAGCCAGTGTTAATGGTGCAGGAAGTTATGTCACAACACAGTAGGGATGATTGCAGCACAGATGTTGAGTTTCTTGGTAGACTGCTTCCTGAGGTGTCCTTTCCTAAGGTGGTTGGGACCTGAAGAAATAAAAATAAAATCAGTGGTCTTTCAAGCACCCTCACAACGGGATCTGAAATATGCCTAAATATGGTCGCCTTTCCCCTGTAGGAGTCAGCCTCATTAGACAAGCACATCATTTTGTGATAAACTGCAACTAGTGAATGCTTTAAAGAGGACCAGGCCATGAAAGGATGTCCTGTTCACGGCTGGTGTCATGTAGCAAAGAGACATGAAATCAACAATCTGTAACTGTTGGAACCACCAGCTTGTTTTCAGGGGAGCCAGCCCGATTTTCTTTATCAGCCAAATCGGATCGACGCAGCGGTTGATTGGGTCAACGTACACACGTAAAGTTTTGGAGCTACTGTATTTTGGAATGACACATGGACATGGGGAATTACTCAACATGCTAGTCAGAGCTAATATTTTAGTAGGTTATTTCTGACATAAGAAGTCCCTCAAATCCTTGGACCCATGTTTTAATCACTGCCTAAAATTCTGATGAAACGGCTCAAAATGTTATGTTTTTGTATAGCAGCATTCAACTATGTTATATAATGACATCCGACTAGTCGTTTTCTTTTTAATATCGATGAACTGCTTTAGCTGGAAATAGTACAATGTTGCTAAAAGTAGCCAACATTTCCATATTTTCTTACATCTGTCATGACATGCAAGCTCAAAGGGGTATTTTTTAGCCAGTATATTGATTTTGTTTTACTTTCGTGACAATCTAACTCAGGGTTTTTTGTGTTTGGCAGTTTAGAGAGGCGGTCCCACAGTTAGAGACCAGCTGCTTGTTGACTGCCCGATCTGATAGTCTTGACTGATGAGAGGGCGTCCAACAAACACTGAAACACACAAATGCAAGCACGCACACATGCAGATATATCTATAACTAATCAGCCCTCTCAGTTAGGTAAATGGAAATCAGCATTAAAATCTCTTTCTTCTTCTCTCTCTCACACACATTCACAAATACCATAGAGAAAACAACATCTGCGGCATCTGGCCAATCAAAGCTTTGATCTGAGCTCACATCACCATTCTGCAGACAGTCATCTGCCCTCACTCACGTGTTTGTTCTCCAAAATATCAAGCTCAGGAGAAGAAAAAAAAGCTTTTTTAAAGAACAAAGTCAGCACTTTGCAATACACACAGTGCAAACATACACACATGCTGCACACACATGTTGGACCTCTTCTCACCTACACACACGCTCCATCTGCTCTACGTGCCACTTCCTCTTTTTGCTTCTTTTGCTCTGCTCGGTTGCTGTCACTCACATTTCCCTTGTAGGTTCTCCGCTGTCTGTTTCTGTCCATCTTCAGGCCTCTGTGTGACGTTAGTGTGTTGGTGTGTTTGACTGAGTCCGGCATCTGGTGGCTATCAGAGTTAATCACCCAAGCTTCCTATAACCGCCTGTGACACAGTTTCATGCAAACACACACAATGGCACACAAAGCATTTAGAAGGAACATGACAGAGAGTTAGACGCCGTTTGAAAGAAACATAGACAGTGCCAAAAAAGCAGGATGAAGAAATGGAGGTCAGCGAGAGGCCACAGGGAAAAAGTAGAGAGTGAAGGGATAAAATGAAGGATAAGAAGGTGGCAGTGTGTGAATACTGAAAACTGGCTATAACACACAACTAGGGTATTGTAGAAAAGTAGGACTTGATAATAACACCGCTGCACCACTTACATAGAAATGAACAGCAGGTGTGAATTGCCGGACAGCAGAAGAGGTATTCATTATGTGTGCTGGAGGCCGCTGAATGGAGTCACAGCAGAAACACAAGAGTCAACAGTTCTCTTCCCTCAGAATTGGATAACAACTTCAAACCAAACACGTCGCATTCTGATCGTGAAGGGGGTCGAAAACCGGGGATGAAAACCTCTATATGCAGAGGTCAGAGTCAAAGTCGGGTTCACTTTAATATCACAAGCTCTGTGATTTGAACACAGAGACATTTCAAGGTCAGGGTCAGCAGTAATTTGCAGGGCTGAGTCCAGCCAGGCTGTCCTGTCGGGAGGACAGGTCAGGGCCTGGAAATGATAAATCCACTTGTGAAAGTGAGACAGGGAGAGGGGGACGGGTCTGATCTGATCTTTCCCACTGACGCTGCAGTCTCTCTCGCCGAGACACGGGGGAGGGTCTTGTTCTTGAGTAAAGTAGAAGTATCAGAGTGTAGGAATACTCTGTTACAGTAAAGGTCTTGCATTCAAAATGTTACTCAAGTAAAAGTCCTGCATTCAAAATATTACTCAAAAGAACAAAAGTATTAGCATCAAAATATACTTAAAGTACCGAAAGTAGTCATCGTGCAGATTGGTCCATTTCAGAATAATATATATGATATGTTTTCTAATTATTAACTGTTATCAGAGCTGGTAAAGGTGCAGTTACTTTATTTATATATTTTATGTAAGGGTCAAAGTTAACAGGGATGTTTTTTTTTTCAGTAATCTAATTTAATAAATTGAAACTAAGTTATTGAAACAAATGTTGTGACTCAAACAAATACCTACAGATATTAAGAAATACAAAAAACGGTTTGGCTGTATAAATACGTATGAGTACTTATTACCCCAAACTCCTTTAATGTTCTATATCTTTGGCCAAAGTAACTTAAAAAGTAAACTCAAATTGTCACTAAGTCAGTGACACTAACTCTGTGACTAAATCATACACCAATAATGGTATTATATGTCCTTTTATGCGCTATATGACTTTATACTGATCTAAAGTATTACAATCTTAAACACTCTCCTTTGTCCATTACACGTGCTGTGTTCAGTGTTGGCTGCCGTGACTCAGAGTTAGACTTTCCATTATTTTTAGTGAAGCTTTAATGTGACTGTGACGCTGCAGAGGTGTCGTCGGCCTCTCACAGCTGGATCCAGTCCAAACTGCCTGCTGTCAAACACACACGGTCAGACACCTGGTGCATTATGTGTCTGTCCCTCTGTCTGTCTCTCTGTCTGTCTCTCCTTCATCTCTCTCTTCCTGAGCCTCATGATTATCGCTGGAATATTCTCCGTGTCTTTCGTGTTGAGGTTTACGGGGGGGTCATGTGCAGCACATTTCTAGGGCTATATACAGTGAGAGCTTGGTCATGTTTTTTTAATTGCATGGCTCATAATCTTTGTCTACATGGCTCCACATCTTGTTTACAATCAAGGCAGCGCAGGCGAACATTTTATGGAAATACATACACTACAATAACCTTGCTGGCCAATGTAAACCATGCATCTACAGATTTGTTTTTATTTTTTATTTTTAGATAATCTGTCCATCGTGTTTTTTTTATAATATGAGTGTTTGAAATTAATAAAACATTATTAATACATCTCTTTTTAAATCCAATCTGCCTACTTTACTATTTAATATTTTTTCTCAATTCCTCAAGTTTAATTTCTGGAGATATGATGTTCTACACATCTATTTTATACATTGATCTGGAATATTACATTTTCGTTGTGATTAGTTTTGAGTGTTTGAAATGAATACAAATAAATATATTTGTTAAATCCCATTCAAATACCTTTCTAATGATCACAAGGTTAAAAACAGGTTTACTAGTTTTTGAGGAATGGTTTTCATAGGAGAGCAACATTTAACCATGCTTTAACAGTTTAATGTATATCAAACCTCCATTGCATCAAGCTCAGCATCATTCCAGGAGATTGGTTCAGGGTGAGCCTGTATTTTGTTTTGGAGATATCAGCTGTTAGATCATTACATCTCCAACACATATGCATCTCATGTGTAGACATGCAGCAAAACGTGACAGGAAATTGAGTTAATGAATGTGTTTCTGCAATGGTTAATCATGTGACCTAATAGCGGAGGCTTCTATTGTTCAGATATGGCGTGTGTGCATCCTGAATTGTTTCTATGGCAGCTGGATACTTGACATCACAGTGTATGGATTTTTATTTTAAGATTTGCTTCTGTGGAAACCTTAAAAATGGTAGTTCTCTTTAGATTTGAGTCTGTTCTGACATGTTTCTTTCGTAAATATTCATAACTGAAGTCATTGTGTGTGATTAGTTTCTTAAGACTTCTGTTGTATCAGAAATAAACATATGGACAGACTCGGTCAGACTTTCAGCTTTATTTTTGGAGCACAATATGGAAGAAAAACTGGTCCCACCACTGACTGTCCACTGTCTGTTCGTGCACACATGGAAAGACACACACACACGCACGCACGCACGCACACGCACTCACGCACGCACGCACGCACGCACGCACGCACACACACACACACACACACACACACACACACACACACACACACACACACACACACACACACACAGCCGCTTCCTCCTGGGATCAGTGAGAGCAGCTGTGCTAGCAGTCGTAGTACATATGAATTCTCTCCTAATTGACCTGCCTGCTTAGATAAATATATAAAAGAAAAGCACCCTGAGAGAGAAGGGGATTTAAGGCAAACAAGCACACATATCTGCACCAAGACATGGAATATTGAAACATACAGTAGGCCTATGTTACACGTCTTTTCAAATGAGGAAAGCTGCTTTAGTTTTCAAGGAAGCTTAACAAATTATTAACGTGGATATGATCCAAATAAAGAGCTAATGCATTTGATTAATGTTCAGGATTCATAAACAGCTTTGAAACTTGAAGCTCTCCATCACAATATTTGAACATGTGAAAAATCACCAAGGTGTGTGTGGTCGCCTGGTTACAAGGGTTGGATAAAGTGTGTGCGGTTTCTTTCATATTCTGTTGTGTTTCGTTTTTGAATCACCTGTTCCTTCACCCTCTGGTCCATGGTGTCAAACACTATCGTTCAGGTTGTTATGTGACTCTCCTCTCTGAGCGTGCTCACTCGCTTTGGCTTTAATTGGTTGGAGGAAGAACCACCATAGCAACAGCCAGCTGATGGATTAAAGCCCTAATTGGGAAGAGAAAGCCACACACACACACACACACACACACACACACACACACACACACACACACACACACACACACACACACACACACACACACACACACACACACACACACACACACACACACACACACACACACACACACAATCACACTGTCACTCACGCTACCCAGTTGGAATCAAACATGGCCGCTTCTCCCTCGCAGAGTCTTCCCCATGCCCCTCCATTATCTGTGTTAATCAGCACCGTGTGGAGCCACTCCACGTTCATTACTCCTTGATTATCCATTAATTATGAGAAAACTCACTTCGATTGTTACCGAACAATATGAGTGTGTGTGTGTTATTATATAATTGATCATGTACGTTTACATAAAAGTTTACATAATGTGTTCTGTATGCATAGATTGTTTGTATGGAAATGTTGGTCGCTAGTGTATGTGCGATGTGCGTGTGTGTGCGTGTGTGTGCGTGTGTGTGTGTGTGTGTGTGTGTGTGTGTGTGTGTGTGTGTGTGTGTGTGTGTGTGTGTGTGTGTGTGTGTGTGTGTGTGTGTGTGTGTGTGTGTGTGTGTGTGTGTGTGTGTGTGTGTGTGTGTGTGTGTGTGTGTGTGTGTGTGTGTGTTCTTGTGCTGAATACATTATTAATCTTGGATGTCATTTGTGGTGGGCTAATAGAAAGTGGTCATGCAGGCAGACCTGGCTGTGCATTACAAATCAGTACAGCCAATGTGTCAAGGTGACTTTAGCCCTGCTTTGTTCACCTGAAAAGGTGTGTGTGGGGGTGTGTGATGTCCGGTCACACTTCTGTTTTGAACTCTCCTGAGAAAACTCTTAACACCTGGAATCAGGAGTGCTGTGTGTTGGAGTTTTTTGAAAAGAAAATGCTGTTTGTCTGAGGAATTGTTGAAATTCCCCACCTGTTACAGATAAAAGCTTCATTTAGAACGAGGTAGATGAAATGATTCCCTTAGTGTGACGTTAATTCAGTTGTTCTAAATCCACCTGGCACTTTTATGGATGTTAATGCACTTTTCATCAATTTGTGTTTTTTTTCTCCAAGACATATATTCGTTGGGTCAATGTTCCCATGTCCCCCTTGAGAATATTCAGTCCTGTATATCGAGCCTTCTGTGCCAAATTTGCATTCTTGAGTAATAACTGAACCAGCAGAGTAATCAATCTCTCCATGTTCTGCTGCTTATCAGAGTCTGATGGGTAAAAGTGACAAAGCAAAGAAGCCCAGACATCCTGACATCCTCCACCCCCCGCCCGGCCCCTCTTGAGGGTCCTGAGGTCTTCCCAGGGAGCATCAGATATGCAGCAGCATGTTGGGAGTCTGCCGGGGGTCTCCCTGAGCTGGACCTGGCCTGAATACTTCATCCTGAAGGCGTCAAATATCTCAAACTTCTTCGCTGGCTCTTTCAAAGATAGAAGAGCAGAAATTCCACTCGTAACCTTCTCCTGGATGTCAGGGGTCCTCACCCTGTCACACGGGCAGCTCAGCCCCTCAAAAAAGAAACTCATCTCAGCTGCTTGTATCCACTTTCACAGTCCCAACCTCATGACCATAGCGAGGGTTGGGATATATGTCAGCGGTTTAGACTCATTTTACTGGGGGGGGGGCATTATAACAATAATAATAATAATACATTACAGTTATAAAGCGCTTTTCCTGGTGCTCAAAGCGCTTGGATTATGGGGCCAGTTATTTAGAGGTGTGTTCAATGCTGGGCAAAGGAGACAAAGACAGTGTTCAAGATTGTCGTACTTTTAGATCAATATAAATTATAGCACACAAAATGCCATTATTGGTACTTGGTTTGATTACAGAGTTTGTTTTCACTGATTTAGTTACAAGTTTAGTTGAAACAGAACATTAAAGCAGTTTGGGGTAATAAATACAGCCAAGCTTCATTTTTATTTTATTCCTCAATGTCTGTAGGTATTTGTTTTAGTTACAACATTTGTTTCAGTAACTTAGTTTCAATGTATTAAATTAAATTACGGACAAAAACCATCCCTGTTAACTTTGGCCCGGGTTAGAGCACAGTCTTTGCTGTAACACTTACATCAAATAAAAATAAATAGCATTATCAGATGTATTCTTTTGGAGGGGGGCCACAGGGGGGTCCAAGCTCAGTGTTACAGCGAGGGGCACTGGTCCCTGTTGGCCCCCCCGAGAATCACCCATGTGTCACATGGCATAATATTGCAACGTCAGACTCTGCTCGACCCCAAGATACTTGACCTCCTGTGGCACCAACTATGACCTCACATTTCAACATGCTGACCCTCCTCTAAAACACATTTCTTTTCAGTATATCTGTAGCCCCTAAAATATTAATACATTTAAACACACAACAGAGTCTGCACATCTTTATAATACCACCTGTACCTCTTTCTGTCAACGTCCCTTTCTCTTCTTCCTGTCTTCTATCGAGTTCTATCAACTCTGTATCCTTCTCTTTCATCGTCCTGTTTTTCCTCTCTCCTCTCTCTTGCGGTGGATTATTTTTGGGGTGCCTGGTTAATTTCAGTTGGAAGTCAAATTCAGTGTCAGGGAAAGTGGAACGACAAACAGAGACATCAAAAGGCCTTGCATCTTGTTTCAGACTCTCAGCAAGACACTGCATTTAAGCTTTGTCTCTAATATCTGTTCATGTGAGTGAGTGAGTGAGTGAGTGAGTGAGTGTGTGTGTGTGTGTGTGTGTGTGTGTGTGTGTGTGTGTGTGTGTGTGTGTGTGTGTGTGTGTGTGTGTGTGTGTGTGTGTGTGTGTGTGTGTGTGTGGTGTGTGTGTGTGTGTGTGTGTGTGTGTGTGTGTGTGTGTGTGTGTGTGTGTGTGTGTGTGTGTGTGTGTGTGTGTGTGTGTGTGTGTGTGTGTGTGTGTGTGTGTGTGTGTGTGTGTGTGTGCGTGCGTGAGTGCGTGCGTGCGTGCGTGCGTGCGTGAGTGCGTGCGTGCGTGCGTGCGTGCGTGCGTGCGTGCGTGCGTGAGTGCGTGAGTGCGTGAGTGAGTGAGTGAGTGCGTGCGTGAGTGAGTGAGTGAGTGAGTGAGTGAGTGAGTGCGTGAGTGAGTGAGTGAGTGTGTGTGTCTTCATTTCATTTCAAACCTTTATTTATACAGATAAATCCCATTGAGATCATTGATCTCTTTTTCAAGGGAGACCTGCTCAAGTAGTTCCACATGAAACATAAAAACATAAATAGAACAACAAAAGGACATCACACAGCATCATTTACATAATTATCCACATAAACAGGTACCAATAGCTTCCGATTGAGTAGCATCCAACCGAGCTTTAAAAACATTTAGTGGCACCAGATTGTTCAGTTTCCATTTTCCAAGACAGAGGAGCTGCGCATCTAAAAGCTGTCTTCCTTAAGACAGTCCTAGCAGTTGGCACATTTAATAAAACCATAGCATTCTATCTCAGGCAGTAGCCACTTACAATTCTCCGTGAGATCAGGGAGCAGATATAAGATGGAAGTTTCCCTAACATGGCTTTGTATATAAAAATGTACCAGTGACTGAGCCTCCGTACAGTTAGTGAAAGCAAACCAGCCCTTGCATACAGGGTACAGTGATGGGTTAATGCTTTACAGTTTGTCACAAATCTCAGTGCACTGTGATACGCAGCATCTAACTTGACCAGGCTATTGGCAGGTGCATTCATATACATCAAATAACCATAGTCCAGCACAGGTAAAAAGGTCACAGTGACTAGCCTTTTCCTGGCCTCAAGCGAGAAACAGAACTTGTTCCTGTAAAAGAAACCTAGCCTAACCCTCAGCTTTTTAAGCAGGTTATTGACATGAAGTTTAAAAGTGAGACAATCATCAAGCCAGATACCAAGGTATTTGTAACAGGTAACCACTTCAAGTTTTATTCCTTGCGTAGTTACAATATCTAAAACAGGCTCTGGTGTCTTTTTAGCTTTAGAAAAGAGCATTACCTTGGTTTTCTCAACATTTAAAAGAAGCTTTAGTTCAGAGAGCTGAGTCTGAATAGAGTTAAAAACAGCCTGTAATTTAACACCAGCCTCCTTAATGGAGGGACCTGCACAGTACATCACGGTATCATCCGCATAAAAATGTAAAGTAGCTTCATCCACATTTTCACCTAAACTGTTGATGTAGATGTAGAATAAAAGTGGACCTAAAACAGAACCTTGAGGAACACCATTTGCAATGTTCAACCACTCAGAAGACAGCCCATCAAAGTGAACACATTGGGACCTTTCAGAGAGGTAGTTCACAAACCACCCCACTGCATGGCTGGACATGCCTATACTGGTTAGCCTCTGCTTTAAACTGTGATGATCGACAGTGTCAAACGCTTTTGAAAGGTCAATAAATAGAGCTGCACAACTCTGCTTATTATCTAAAACACTCGCCACATCATTCACCACTTTCATCGTGGCAGTGATGGTGCTGTGTTTCTTTCTGAAGCCTGACTGATGTTTAGACAGGATGTCATTTGTACAAAAAAACACCTTTACCTGTTCACTCACTAAGCGTTCAAGAACCTTAGCCAGAACTGACAACTTAGATTGGTCTATAGTTATTTAATAAGGTGGCCTCCCCTCCTTTTAGCAAAGGCAGGACATACGCTGACTTCCACAATTTTGGAATTGTGTTAGTGCTGAGGGAGAGGTTAAAAAGAGAAGTGAGAGGTGGAGCAATAAAATCTGCAGCTATCTTTAAAAAGAAAGGTTCCAAGTTGTCCGGGCCAGCCGGTTTCTTAGGATTTAGCTTGGTTAAAGCTTCACGAACAACATCAACAGGAAAAGGGGTAAAACTAAAAGGGTTTTCCAACACACGTTTTTCAGAGTCACGGATTGGGGTGTTCACAGAAGCAGAGTTATTGACAGAATCAAATAGAGAACCACAGGACACAAAATGCTCATTAAAGCAATTGAGCATTGTAGCCCTGTCCGATATAGAGCCAGATGTTGTGGTAATGCACGGAGGTAGCTCATTACGGATAACGATTTAATGGCTTTCCAACATTTTCCAGGATTATTCAGATTCTTTGTGGTTACTGACAGATAGTACTTTGATTTAGCACTTTTGACATTTGAAGTGAAGCTATTCCTTAGCTGCCTAAAACGCAGCCATTCTACCTCTGAGCCTGATTTCCTAGCCTTTGCCCAGGCCTTGTTTCTCTCATGAAGGAGACTAGGAGACAGCTCAGCAGAAAACCAAGGATTGTCTCGTCCCTTTACTCTAAATGTACGCAGGGGTGCATGTCTATCAATGATCTCCATAAAACCAAGATAAAAATAAGACCATGCGGTTTCTACATCAGCACACAGATCCATTTTACCCCAATCAAAATCAAACAGATCATGCACAAAACCCTGCTCCACAAAATGTTTTATGTCTCTCTTGATGATAATGCGAGGTTTAACCTTTTGGACCTTAGTGTCCCTAATTGTGGCGACAACACAGTGATCGCTCAGATCATTTGCAAATACTCCCACAGATGAATATTTATGGAGAACATTAGTTCAAATGAGATCAATTAGGGAGCATTTAATAGGGGACTTAATGTTAGGGCGAGTAGGACTGTCCACAATCTGAGTAACATTTAAAGAGATACAAAGGTTTTTAAAATCCTCTGACACTGCAGTTAACCAGTCCCAGTTAAAATCTCCAAGTAGCACTATTTCCTTGTAGTCTAGTTGTGATAAAAGATTTGCTAGTGAAGACAAGGAGTCTTTGACAGCTGAGGGGGGTCTGTAGCAGCCCACGACTATGACCTGTTGACCCTTTGCCACTTCTATATTTAAGGCTAAAAATTCAAATTGCTTACTGATCGATTTGGAAACTAATCTGGTTACACTGAACTTATTCTTAACATAAATGGCAACGCCACCACCTTTATTAGGCCGGTCGGTATGATACACATTATAACCATTTAAGGCAATGTCAGAGGCCAAAATAGATTTGTTTAGCCATGTTTCTGATAAGACAATGACGTCAGCGTCAGTTGAGCTCGCCCAGATACGGACAAAATCTAGTTTACCTAACAGACTGCGCACATTCAAGTGGATGAAACCCAACCCAGACCTAGCTTTAAAATCAGCAGGAGTAGCGATTTGACTATTACTACAGGGCGGACCAGGGTTAGGTTGTACATTTCCTGACAGTAATAACAACAACAAAAACAGGCATCTTTTCCTCTTAAACGACACACATACATTGTCATCTAATTTAGAAACACCGGAAAAGTCTGTGAGAGTGTGATTAGAGCTTAAGAAGCAGTCCTGAAGAACCATCATCGCAGGAAAACAAAAAGACAAACATATTTTGTCGAGCAGATTGTCTGTGACAAGGCAACCGGTAATTGTTTGAGCAACACATCCGAACCTTTGCAGGGGATGCCCACTGCAGGTGGCAGAACAGACCTGAATCCAGTAGACTTCTCAGAATGACTAGAGATATTCTCATAGTCCAAAACAGTTAACAGGCACAGCAGAATCCCGATATGGGCCATTTCCCCAGACCAGCACACAGTATCCGCGATGTTCCTGGAGCAAAATCAGCACAGCAGCAAAGGACAGGCGAAAGCAGCAGCGTGGAAGCGCTCCGGTCCCTCCGTGGTATCCCCGGGGTGAAAGCAGGCCTCTGCAACAGCAGAACCAGGACAGGTGGAAAGTAGGCCCCAGCGGTGGTAAAATCCTCCTCCGTACAGGAGCACACGCCCGGTGGAAGCAGGCCAAGCCCGAAGCGTGGATCCACTCCGTCTCTCCGCGACGACTCCGGGGTAAAAACCTCTCCAGTACAGCCGTATTCTACAGGTGGGAGCAGGCCTCCGCAGATCGCAGATCGCAGGCAGCAACAGGTGGAGCCGCTCCGTCGCTTCGCGACGAGCAGGCCTCCGTAAATCGCAGATCGCATGCAGCAACAGGTGGAGCCGCTCCGTCTCTTCGCGACGTCTCCGGAGGAAAAACACCTCAGTACAGCCGTACTCGACAGGTGGGAGTAGGCCTCGGCAGATCGCAGACAACTAAAACTACTACTTGTATATTCAGGGATGGCAGGAGAGCTAGATGCTAACAGATGCCAGATGCTAACAGGTAGTGCGAGCCTGTAGAAATTGCGACAGCGTAGGATCAATGACGACAGCGTAGGATCAATGTTGTGTCCTACACTCTGACATCTTCAATCCCAGCATCAGCTCACTAACCTTCAGCTGCTACGCGACATGCTAGTGTCCTTGAGCAAGACACTGACACCCCGCCTAATCACAGTCAGGACAGCAGTGTCAATTAAACGTCTCAAATGAACACCAGCCGCTTTATCGCCTCACCAGAGTTGATTTTCTTTTTCCTCCTGTTTCTCAGTAGCACCAAGATTTCGGGGTGTAAGAAATGTGTGTTTGTTTAATAATTCGTCTGGCAGCGGGCTGGATGCTGATGAATGCCCGTGACCCAGTCAACAGTTAGTGGTCTGAAAGGAGACGGAAGAGGATGATGGCGCTTATGAGTTAGGAGTGAGTGAGTGAGTGAGTGAGTGAGTGAGTGAGTGAGTGAGTGAGTGAGTGAGTGAGTGAGTGAGTGAGTGAGTGAGTGAGTGAGTGAGTGAGTGAGTGAGTGAGTGAGTGAGTGAGTGAGTGAGTGAGTGAGTGACAGCCATAGGTTACACTTTAGATGGTATGCAGTTGGCACATGATCGGCTTAGGGGACAATACACTGTAGGACACACACACAGTCTCATACACACAGGTGTTAATATCCTCTTGGGCAGGTCTGACTCACACACACTCTCTCTCTCTCTCTCTTTAATGTCTTTCATTTCTTTTTTGTAAAGCACTTTGAATTACCCTGCGTCGAAAAGTGCTATATAAATAAACTTGCCTTGCCTTGCCTTGCCTTGCCTTGCCTTGCCTTGCCTTGCCTTTAACGTGGTGACTCACAGAGAGGTAGATTGCCCCCAGGTGTCATGGCATCCGATGAATAATTCACCCTAAGGACCCCTCACCCCTCTCTGTCTCTCTCTATCTCTGCCCTTTCTCTCACCCCTTTTCTCTCACCTAGACTTTCTAACTTTTCTTCCTCCGTTCTCCTCCTCCTCCTTAGCCTCTGAGGGAAGTGGCAGCATATGTTGCACTGATTCAGGCACAGAGAGAGAGCTTAAAGGAACAAATAGCATAAAAAGAAAAATGAAAAATGGAGTGAAAAAAGATGGATCGGCGAAGATAGATTAGATAGTTGGAGGGCAAAGATACAGTGAGGGAAGAATGACCAATTGAAGAAGAAGGTGTGGGGGGAGCATCGAGGAAATCTCTCCATTGTACCCTTGCAGAATCTGGTCACCAGGAGAAACAAAAAAAACATATATGTGTGATTTAACCATTTCAACATCTCCATTTCCTCAGTGCAAAGTCATGACAAGTCATGTATTTATGATTTAAAACATTTACAGTTATATCAGTACTGCTGGGTGCATTTGGAAGTCACTCTTGATGCTTGAGCAATCGAAGAAGATAGCTTTCTGTACGTCAGTGTTGTATTTAAACTTGTATTTATTGCACTTAATTTGCTGCATTGGTCAAATTCACAACCAAGATCATCAGACAAAACAAGTTCACTCGTTTGGTAGATCATTTTCTAACCTGAATGACTTCTTTCCTTGCTTGTTGTCATTATCATCAACATGCAGAACATGAGTTTAGTCTATCTCACTTCTTTACAAATTGTTGTGCAGTGTTTTGGTGTCTGTCTTCAAACATATGGATCTGTGACTAAAATGTAACTTTCTGGACAGTATTTCAACAACAAAATGTCCCCTGTAAGAATAGTATTTGGATCTGCCATATTTCTGCTGGTAGCTCACATATATGTATTTGCTAACAGACACCACATTTATACAGAGGAATGATACAGAGGAAGTCGTGGTCGTGGCAGGTGAAGGGAAAATTGGATAAGATTAATAAAAGGCCAGCAGGTGTTCTGGCAAGAAATACAGTGAGATGTGGGTGTTCTCTTTATGTTAATTACTAAAAATGTGACCTTCAGTTGAGAAAATCTTGCATAGCACAAAGCTAATTGCCCTTCCTCACACTCACACCTGGGAGTTGTTGTGTTCGGTTTGTGGTGCGATTAGTGGATGCACTTTGCATATCTAGGATCAGCTAGACGTCTAAATTAGCAGTCTTATTGCCTCCCTGCTCACTCAATGTAAGACATTTGGGATGTGAGCATGAGCAAAATGATGAAATGTTTAATACCCAGGGGAAGATACAATGTTAAACAGCAATGACACCTTTCATTCCCTCTAATTGACTCGAATGCCAGGGATTTTTACCTGCGCAGATCACAAGTATAATTGTCCCTCTTTTTGTACTTATCTGCCTGTCTATTTGAGGTGATCTGCTTCGCCGGTGTTCCAATTTTGCATCCTTAATGCATCAATAAAATGTCAAAAACGAAAGGAAAGACGAGATAAAAATATCTGCCTGTACGTCTTCAGATGCTATTTCAGTCATTTTGCATTTCACATGAACTTTGAAGCCACTTGAAAAGCCTGTTCTGTCATCCTCTCTCCCTTATTCACGCAAGGATCACCTCAAAGCGAAAGCCTTCTCTCTCTATCAGACCCTGGATATTCAAAGATTTGCGCTTTTAATGCAAATCCACCGCAAATACAAACACAATCCCATGCAGCAATAGGCTCTGTGGTGGAGAAAGTAGGATTGAACAAAAGCGTAAAGGATAGAAAAAAGGGAAGAAGAGAGGAAGAAACAATATAGGGTTCCATAAAGACAATCATTGATACAGAGAATTATAATTATCAGCAACATTCAGTCAAATTCGGTCAGGAAGTTCACCAAGTTCCCTGCTTGACGAGGTCAAATCCTCAATTCTGTGACATGATTGGGTGAACAGCTACCACCATCCCCTATTCACAGGCACACACACTCTTTCTTTGTCTCTCTCCTCGCCCTTTTTTTATTCCGCTGGTGTCCAAAAATACCTTTAAACCCAATTAGTGGAATTAATTTCACTTATAGCAAGTTCATTATTTTGTGATGGATTGAAAAAAGGAGGAGGTGAGGAAAAAGGGAGGAGAGGAGGACGGTGGAAAGAGCAGAGGAACCTGAGAGCAGTCCTAAGGGGGGAGCTAAACATAGTCTCTCTGTTCAGTCTTCCTGTCCCTCCTGTTCTTTACCCAGTCTGTCCACCTGTCTGTCATCCTCCCTTTATCTCTTTGTCTTTCTCCTGCTCCCTTTATCACGATGCCTTCAATTGTTGCACCTGTCCAATGAGGTCATCATCCTAAAAAAGCCCTACAAATGATGGATAACTAACAACAGCCAAGCTAATTGTTATGGCTTGTTAACTACACATTATGAGTGCCCTTATACCGATTTAGCTGCAGGACAAACAGCAACATTTGATTAAATCTGAGGAAATTATGCTTTTTTATGTGGTGGTAAATCAATTTGCTTGTTTGAGGCTGTTTTGTATGTTACAGCATCTGCCCTGCTACACAAAGGCAGTCCTTTATCATTTGTTGATGAGAGCACAGTCTAACATGATGGTCAAAAATGGACTATTTATAATACATCACTATACCATTCAGTGACTTATAGGAATCCACTTATTAAATACATCTAAATGCACATTAGTACCCAGGTTTCAACTGCGATCCTGACTGAAACATTGGAAACTCTGTACATCATAAGTGCGCCAAGACAAGAAATAAAGAAATGCATTTCTCAGTTTGAATTCAGTCAGGTTGCTCTTCAAGCTAATTCACTCATAACATCTAATCCATATCTAAAACAGAAATGATAGATGACAAGTTAAGCTGTTTTTTGATTCATTTTTAATTGCATCAGTGTGTTGTCCTACCCAAGATTCTACCGTTTACATCATTGTGTGTCACTCTGTGTGTGTGTGTGTGTGTGTGTGTGTGTGTGTGTGTGTGTGTGTGTGTGTGTGTGTGTGTGTGTGTGTGTGTGTGTGTGTGTGTGTGTGTGTGTGTGTGTGTGTGTGTGTGTGTGTGTGTGTGTGTGTGTGTGTGTGTGTGTGTGTGTGTGTGTGTCGATACATCATCATTCATCTGAGGAGAGAATGCTGAGGTCTACAGGTCAGAGGCCAGAGTGGATGGTGTGGTATAGAGTGATGTCTGTTGTTACATCATTATGGTGACCACACACACACACGCACGCACGCACGCACACACACACACACACACACACACACACACACACACACACACACACACACACACACACACACACACACACACACACACACACACACACACACACACACACACACACACACACACACACACACACACTGTATCCCTCAGTATGTCTTTGACTTCCTTCCCTGTTTCCTTATGAACCTTCCTTTAAAGCCTTGGAGTAATTCCCAAACTTCTCTGGCGAAGTCTTTCTGCGACTGCTGACCTCTGTGTGTTCTCCTTCATAATGCTGACCAGATGATGCTGAGCAACCTTATGCCTTCTACTGAAACACACGATGTGTTTACTAAACGTACTAAAGCATTTGCACATCAATAGACAGAGCAGACAAATGCCGAGGTCAAACTACCAATCTTAGAGTGTATTCCTTGGCGAGGAAATCTTTTCTTGAATGGAAAGCCCATTATGCCATAAAAAAAAGAACAAATACTTATGCAACAGTTCAGTCTGGGCTCTGGAATATACGGCAGGCTCTATACTTTTGTAAGCTTTGTACTCAAGTGAAGTATCTCTCTCAATTCAGTTTTATTCAGTTCTATTATTCAGATTTTCTCTCGTGGAGTGAAGTTCTCTTCTCTTTCCCCCTCCTCTTGTCTAGCCGTTAGTATCCACAGTAGTCTGTGGTTTTCCCTGATTTCCTTTCTCTCCCCCTCCCTCGGGCAGTCTGGGAAAACTTCCAGTTAAAAATGCCACATGGCTTCCCAGTTTTCCAGATTTTTCGATTGGAAGTGTCAAATTCTACTGGAAAACGCTGCTTCGTCATACCATTACGGGTATAGTCGAGGAATGCCTCTGGGAAATGCTTCAGCCAGTGTGTGTGTTTTATCAATTGTCGTATGACTTAAACAGGGTAATCTCATGACGGGAAGAAAGAGCACAAAGGCAGAGTAGTACAGTATGAAGGCCTCCATACAAAGAGAAGAAAACACGGTGTGAGATGGCTGAGCTGATGGCACTTGAGAATAAATGTTTACAATTGGGTCCTTTGGTTATGAAAGGAGGAATGCAGGAGAGAAAGAAGTCAGTTTGTGGCCAACAATCTCATAGCTTAATGAATCACAAGTGCTGGCAGTCATGAGGTACAATTGTTGTGTGTGTGTGTGTGTGTGTGTGTGTGTGTGTGTGTGTGTGTGTGTGTGTGTGTGTGTGTGTGTGTGTGTGTGTGTGTGTGTGTGTGTGTGTGTGTGTGTGTGTGTGTGTGTGTGTGTGTGTGTGTGTGTGTGTGTGTGTGTGTGTGTGTGTGTGTGTGTGTGTGTTACAGTCAAGGCTTCCACATGAGCAGTAAATGACACTTGTTGTTTATTGAAACATCTAACCTCCGAACCACTTAGCAGCATGCATGCACAATTCATACTGACACATTGTGCTTTTCTTCTCATGTCCCACAATGTCAAAATAATGTGTAGAAACACACACACACCTTCAGGCAGGAGGTATTTGCCTTGGCCTCCACTTCTCCGTGTGATGAAAGAGCTCCAACGAGACTTTATTCCTACCAAGATGATCTGATCACACCATAACTGGACTATTCGATTGCTCAAGTCTCCTCAAAACAGGCCTATACCCCCTGTGCTGTGTGGTTGTGGTTGTGTGTGTGTGTGTGTGTGTGTGTGTGTGTGTGTGTGTGTGTGTGTGTGTGTGTGTGTGTGTGTGTGTGTGTGTGTGTGTGTGTGTGTGTGTGTGTGTGTGTGTGTGTGTGTGTGTGTGTGTGTGTGTGTGTGTGTGTGTGTGTGTGTGTGTGTGTGTGTGTGTGTGTGTGGTAGTGTCGTTTTGCAAAAAAAATGAGTAATCTATTAGTATTTTTGTGTGTTCTTACTTATATCTTTGGTATTTTAAGAATGTATCACTTCCAGTAAGTGACTTGAAAAGGTTCTATGTGAAGCAGATGATTTTATCCCCACTATATGACTGCAGTTTGATGTTCTGTAGTGAAAGAGTAGAAGTAGTTGTAGAGGCTGAGGGTTATTGTTTCAGTATTTCCCTTTATGGATTCCATTCCATGCTTTTAAAAATATAAGAAAAAGTCACAAATTGTCTCAGGCAATCTGCAGTTGGAAACTGGATCAAAAGTGGCCATGTGTGTGCGTCTTATATCCTGAAACTGCGTGTTTAATTCCTAACAATGTGCAAATAAAGGAGAATAATTGAAAATGATAACAAATACTAATACATACAAGATTAACAAGGTTTCTTAAAAAATTAAATAAAGTTTTTTGAACAGAGTTGGATACAAAGATAACCCCCAATTCTATATTTGTAAGATTAATTCAGCTAGTAGACAGTGTGCTAAGTTTAGCATGAAGGCTAGAAACAGATACCTAGCATAATCAAGGTGGGGTAACCTCTCGCAAAACTTTTTTACCTTTGGACAGTCACACATGCCTTTGCGAAGCTAAGCTAAGAGGCTTAGTTGTGGATAAATCGCATCAAGAAGGCAAATATATGCTATCTATGCTATTTTGTGCACGGCCTGGTAATACATAATGTGCTTGAGGCAGGATTCTACAATGTAAAAAGCATATAACAGAAATAGCAATAAACTGCCTGTTAGGCTGCTTTCACTGTGTTACAAGACAGAACGAAAAGAAGCCAGAGTGTGTCACGAAGAAGAGAGAAACAAATACAAAAGTGAGAGAGAGAGTGAAAGTGAGAAAAAGGGAAAGTTAGATGTGCGATGGAAGAAAGATGATGATACTCAAGTGCTTGTGGATGACTCATCCATAAGCTAGTGATGCTTCGCACGCACACACACACACACACACACACACACACACACACACACACACACACACACACACACACACACACACACACACACACACACACACACACACACACACACACACACACACACACACACACACACACACACACACACACACACACACACACACACACACACACAGGGCCGTCCCTCCCTACAGGCCGATCATGCAGACTGCGTGGGGCCTCACCTTGCGGAGGGGGCCTCAACTGAGCCGAAAATGCGGCGCACCTATGCGCTTCTGCGGCGCAATTAGTGTGGAGCGGCACGGTTTCGCCGCTGCGAGGCTCCACTAGCAGCCCCCTGTCGATGCTCGAGAAACAGAGGGCCTCTCATCATATAACTTTGCGTGGGGCCCGGGCGCGCCAATCCAGGATTTGGGCCCGCTGTTTTAATCAGGGCTGAATACAACATTTTAATTGTTTTATTATTATATTTATTGTTGTTATTTGTAGGGCTTTGTCCTAATACTTATTTTTGTTTTAAAATATGTTGAAAGATTAGTTTAATATCATTTTTTTATTTTGCTATGAAATTCTGAATGAAAGGCTGTGCGCGAGACTGGTTTTTCGCTGGGTTGAGTCGTGTGGGGTCTTGAGTGAGATGCGGCACAGCAGCCTGTCGGTTTACTCTTGCTAGGTTAGTTTGGCTATTATCATTTATATTTATCTGCAACAATGGATATCAGGAAGTGGTTCATGAAAAGAATATGGCAACTCAGCGCCAGATGCAGGCACATTAGAAGACATCAGTTACGTTACCAACGAGCTAGCAAGCCAGCAAGGGACAAGGGAGGCTGGCAATCAATTATATTTTGAAGAGAAATTGACTCTCAAGCTGGCTCTCTCACAAACTCCTGCTCTGTGCGCAAGCAGACCGCTGTACACGCTCTCTGCCTCGCTCAATATCGCTCTCTCTCTCCCTTTCTCTCCATGGCTCAACCTCACTCCACCTCTCCACCCTGTGTGCGCTCCTCAGGTTTGCCTGCGTGCTTTCCCAAGTTGGCACAGCATTACAAATATGCCACAAAACCAACCAATAGATGTACAGTAGCCTATAATAAGACCGTCAACAGCCTTATGGCAACCTAAAATCTATGACCTAAAACCCCTCTGTTACCGTAACAACAATTCACGAGCGCCTCCCTCACCCCCCCCCCCCCCCCCGGGGCCCGCCCTGGTGAATCAAATGCCCGCCCAGAGACGTATGTCTGCCGCCGGGTCTGGTGGGGCCTCATGTTGGCTAGGGACGGCCCTGCGCACGCACGCATGCACGCACGCACGCACGCACGCACGCATGCACGCACGCACACACACACACACACACACACACACACACTATTAGGGACGAATGTTCACAGAATCGTGAATCCTTAGTCACACACACATTCCACACACACATATTTAGTCATACGCTTGAACACAAACGTAATCACACATTCACACACCAGTCACCCATCAGTCTGATACTGATTCATGGAGAGATGCGTGTTGGTTCAGCAGCTTCTTCCTAATGAGCCAAAATGGCCACTGCCGTGCCGCAGTTTCCAGGCCAGAGCAGGGAACGGCCCCAGGGGCAGAGAAACTGGGCGAGAGGAGGAATCAGAGGGGCTGGATTTAAATGGAGCTCATTAGCTCATGGTAGCTATGAGAGGTCCCTGCACACTGAGGAGAAACACACACTCACACACACACTCTGGCATGCATGCAAACACAGATGGATAGTGTACATACAGTATCAGCACACACAAGTGCTGCTCTGTTAGATTAACGAGAGAAGAAACAGAGAAATGTGGGAGAAGGGAAGAAAGATGTCGAAACATAGGAAACTGAGAAATAAAGGTTATTGAGGTTTGGTTGGGAGGACTGGCACGGTAGCAAACGCTGCAGATGGCAGAGAGACTTGCATGTGCGATTATGTGTGTGTGATTTTTGCCAGTCGTACCCCCTTCCCTGCATTCCCTGCTTGTCCACCCACTCAACATATGTCCTCTCCTCTGCTGCCTCTCCTCCTCGTCCCGCGTCTTTCTAATAATCATATATTTTGTTGTGTCATTTCTCCCTGATATAAATGTGGGTGGTCTGTGTGGCAAAGTACCCTTTGTGCTCCACTTCAGTGCTTTCTGATGTATTTATATCCATAAACACACATATCAGTAACACACATATGCCTTTTTCACTGTGCAGCCAAACTCTCATCAAAGCGGTGTTTGATTTCTTCTTCTGTTGCCCAGGCCCCAGTAGGGTGGGGGGTACAAAGAGCAGGGAGGGGCTGAGCTGTGAAACTCAGCATCCACTAAGCCTCAGAACTCTAAATCTGCAATAAGAAAATAGATCAGACGCTTTGTATTTGTCAGTCAAATGTTTTGCTAATCTTTGTTGAGGAATTGTATATGAGATGTGTCTGCTGTACCCAGTCGGGATTTGTTGAAATACACATCAATCCATGGAAGTGCAGCTAATGTAATGCTCTTTTTCTTATTGCGTTACATTTAATCTTTTTAAACTCTAAAAGATGTAGGTTGCTGTTCATTTTCTTAACTAATTTCACATTGGCAGCTTAACATGTAACTCTATACCCTGAAAGATTAAGAATGATCCCACTGTTTAATTTATACAAATGTTACTGTGGCATGGGCGGTTCTGGGGGGGGGGGGGCAACAGTGCTGACCCCCCTGTGGCCCCCCTCCAAAAGATACATCTATGTTAAATCAATTCATCTAAAATACTATGTTACTGTGCTTTAACCCGGGCCAATGTTTAAGTAATGTCATTTAATAAGACACACTCCAATAACAGAAGAAACAGAAAAGGAAGATCATATTAAACAATATAAAGAGTTTGGAGGAATTGTATATGATATAATATCTTCCAAGAACATGAGCACCTTTATTTTCTGACTTTTTGACAGAGACCTATAATTTACCTGGAACCAGACCATGATATTTCTTCAAATTTCAAAATCAATCATAACATTCCACAATAAAACACGGAGCAAGAAATGTAGAAAAATGTAAGTAAGAGAATAATAAAGCCTCCAATAGGATTGCTGCCTTCTGTAAGACTGTAATGTCAGACTGTGAGCTACCTGTTCCTCTTGTAGATATCACATCACAGACTGTCTGTTGCACAACTGAAATAAAAAAGGAGCCTGATTCCCACCTCTGTTCCCATGGCCCCACATTACCTGATGGGGGAAGGGCAGTGTGGGCAGGCCTGAGTTATAAACCTAAAGGCCCTGACACACGTACCCGATTTTGGGAGTCAGAGGCCGTCAGAGGCCGTCAGAGGCAGTCGGGCATTTGCGGCGCCCTACTCAGGTTGATGTTGTCACTACCCGATCTGTCCCCCTGCCCGATCTGTACTGCGCATGTGCGAGATGGTCCGCCATATTGGAGAACTCCGGACAGCAACCCAGGACACTTGACACAGTGGCTTTTGGCAAAGCTGAAAAATAAAACTCGAGAGAGATGAGTTATTGTTATTACAACGTGACTTCACTATTATTTAACAACTCTTTTTATTGTGTTATTTTATTTGGGGTTAAGTACATTGTCAGAATAAGTGACAAATGGATTTAACTTCTATTAGACAGCTATCATACTGAATAAATAAATGTATGGCATATGGCTGTCTGAACAGAAGTTAAATCCATTTCTGGGATAGATCTAGTCTCTTTATTTCCCCCTCAAAATGCACCAGATTGATGCATTTAACTCCAACATTTAACTAAAAAATCTTACCGGGGGTGCATGCCCCCGGACCCCCTAGAGCAGGGGTGTCAAACTCAAGGCCCGGGGGCGAAATCCGGCCCGCGACTTCATTTTATGTGGCCCGCAAGAGCTTGCAAAGAATATAATACGTTTATTATACGGTTACATGCCACTTTACAGAAGCAGGTTGCCCATAAACTACATGTCCCACAATGCATCTCGGTTTGTGGTATGCACACTGAAGAGACTTGCAATTATTTGCCCTGGACTTCTGCTTTCAGTAGTTAATTACTAAGTTATTACCCTATCCGATAATAATCCAATTCAGAGGCAATCATGTAATATAATACATTATTTTATATATATTATATATTTATATAGTTACAACCGGCCCTTTGAGTGCAACCATTATGCGAATGTGGCCCGCGATGAAATTGAGTTTGACACCCCTGCCCTAGAGCAGTGGTTCTCAAATGGGGGTACGCGGACCCCTAGGGGTACGTTGGAGTACTGCAGGGGGTACGTGACATTTATTTTATGTTAATTAAAAAAAAAACGTAATTGCATTTAAACAAACTACTAATAGTAGATTAACTACTTTCTTCAAAGGTTTACAGTAATTCTGGATAATAAAATGGGAAAAGTAAACGGGGTGCTCTCTTTTCCTCTCCCTCCCCTGACAGCCCGTCAGTCTCGTGCAGCTCGCTGAACCTGTAATAAGTGACCCGACAGTAAAGAATAAATATATGTATAACTAGTTTAGCTAGTTCTAGAGTAGATACACTAGCTAAGTGTGTTAGGTCTAACTCTTAGTGTATTTTGCTCCGCTCAACGGTCCGTCATAGCGGCGGAGCTGTGATCATGCAGAGCTGGTGTTCTCCGTCAGCAGCAGCTGATCTGATCTCTCTCTCGCGTCCGGTTAGACTTCACTCGCGTTTATGTCCAAATCTATCAGATGACTGCCTGCTTATCAAAGGACCTAAACAATAAGCGTTGCTTGGCAACGGCGTGTGGCCGCAAAGTATAGCATTATGCATATGTTTATATGAGGGGTCGAAATCCCATGCTCATAAAATGCTCATATCTTTTTTTCTCTTCATTCCCCACTCCCCAAAATAAATAAATATATCAATTTTAGGAAAAGTAAGGAAGTTTGAGCAGTGTGGGTTTTATATGAACAGAGTTACACATATTTCAAAACGCGAAGTGTATAACTGCAGTTGCCTCCCTGTCAGAATGACAAAGGTCCTCAGTGCACAAGCCCATGTGTCTCACTAAATTGTTAGTACAACTTATTAAAAAGATCAGTTCAATGCAACTAATGTCGTCTTAGTGTTATTGCATGATGTTAAAATTGGTTTGCCATGCATTTAGTGATGGATTTGAAATGTAGCATTTAAGTGTTTCTCAGTTACAATGTTGTTGTTTTAATAAATCAGACACGGATGGTGCAGCGCTGTACTGGACCTCTTTATATAGGCTTTTTATCCCGAACAATCTTTTTTGCTCTGATCAGGGGGTACTTGGCTGAATTTTTTTTCAAAAGGGGTACATTATTGAAAGAAGTTTGAGAACCACTGCCCTAGAGGATTTGAGGTCCACCCCCACTTAAAATATGTTCACATGTATAGATTCCTAAATAGATTTTTAATAGATTAAATAGTGACCTATGTCCATATGTTTATTTTTGGGTAGTAGATTTAAACTATAGGGCTATCACTATGGGCAGCAACGCTGTAAATATTGACAAATAAATCCAGCAAAATGGCACAAAAAAAAACTGGTAGTGGCCTGGCTGGGTGTATAATTCCCGGCCTGACTTATTGTCCCAGTCTGGCCCTGGCTGAACCGACGCAGCACACATCTAAATGTAAGTATGTAGTGGCGTAGAAAATGTGTAGTGTTGGTAAATGTGTTACCTTGTTAAATGTGTTACCACCATAAATGTGTTCCGTGAAAGTAAAGCAAGTTCATAATTAGATAAACATCATGAGGTATTTATTTTCGGTACAGTTTATGTTGAAACCGTTAGAGAGAGTGGCACACTTGTTAGCATGTTCCATTCTTCTTCGTTTTCCGAAGCCGTGGCTTGGAAGCATACTTGCTTCGTTTCTGAAGGAAGTGACTTGGAACTACGCGACTACCAAGCCAGCATCCTCGCGATTGAGAAAACGGCCTCCCTCTGAGACTGTGGCGATGCCAGACTGTGGAGCTAACAGTCAGAGCACATTCATTAGGGTTTTATTGCCCTGTAGTCTCGTCAATTAATCACAGGCGTGCTTTTTACGGTTCCGAACACAGACACACTCGGAGGATGGCACCCGTATTGTGTGTATCTTTGAGATGCGCTAAGACATTACCACACGTGCTTCATTAGATGGCTCCCGGGTGTGTTGTACGTCAGACTACAACTTCTCGTTATACCCTTATTTCTGCTCCTCTGAGATCACTTACAATCATAATGCATCTGTAGCTCCTGTGAGGACACTTATTGATACAACAGTAAAATGGCGTCTCCTCGACTACCCTCTTCCCTGGGATTTATTGAAGGAATCTTAATAGTGGTTAATTGCAGTTTCATTTATAGCCTAGTTTAAATGCCGTCTGTATTTGTGGCAGATGTGCTGATTGTCACCAGTGTTTTCAGGGGTTTTGAATAGCGTCTACTTCTTAATGGCTTTAGTAGCAGTACAGTCATGTATTAAGCATTTTACAACACTTTTGATTTGCAATGCAATATCCTGGTTTTTTTGTAATGATTTTCAGAATGCAAGCTCCATGTGTGTGCAGTTATTCTTTTTATTTAAATAACTGAGAGCTTTTAGATGGTGTAAACACCATCTAAAATCATTTGTAACAATCCTGTAACAAATGATTAAAAACAAGGCTTGGATAAAAGAAAAAAGCCTTTTATTTGTCCTTGTTTCCTTTGAATAAGGTGCTGTTACTGGCTCAGTGAGAAAAAAATTGCGTTTACATAATTTTTTTATCAATTCAATCGTATTTCCCTTAGGTACAGAAATAGATGAATTACTCTTTGACTTTTCTACAGACCCATCACAACAGCTGAATAATGTCAGGGACTTTACAATATTCAGTGAGTAGTGCATTCAGATCTGTTATTCAGGCCTGTGGCTAGAGCTGTGAAGGCAGCAAATACATCATGAGGTGTTCATGCTCAACATAATGGAGCATGAACATGGCTCCCAGGGCTAAACTAAAAGATCATACAAAATAAAGAGTAACTGAAATGATGTTGAGAGGTGATAGCAACGGCTAATCATGTAATCTTCTGTGCGGACTTGTACAATCTTTGAAAATCTGACTCGAGTGAAATGCTGGGAAATTAAATGAAACATGAGCGTGAAACATGCGAGGAAAATGTTATACAAGGACATTTCTCATTAGTGATTTTCTGGATATTTACCTCAGAGTATAAACTTAACTACAGCTTAAGGGCAAATACTGAATCACATGAGCATCTGATTAATAGAGGCTCTAATTAGATGGTGTTGTGGGAGTACACACTGCATTACTGTTGTTTTAGTCATTAAGAGACATCAAAGTCTATGCAGTTATATAATACTTTAGGTCATGTTAGTGCTTCATAAAAATAAGCTTATTAGTACACTTATCAATGTTTTCATCAGTGTTGTATGTGTTTACCCTTAACAAAAAAATAATGTAAAGAAAGACTAATGGTCCTGCCTTTACTTTACATCCTTTTTTTGTAAGACTTTTTGTGCATTCGTGAGCTAATTTATTGTCAAAAACTGCAGTAAGTAAAAATGTAGCTTTACTTTTTCTTTTATTCATCTGGAAATGAGCAAATTGCCTATTGATAGGAGCATTTTTGGAGAGCAAAATGTTTAACCACACTCACTGATACTATACTTTAGATGTCAATCTTCTTCAGTCCTGTTGCATCAGGTGTTCTGAAGTATTGTTTTCAAATTGGAATACAATTCTGCAGTCCTGAATGATCGCGAGCAATTCTATCAGAACTGACCGCTTGGTTAAAATATCACCCTCCTTCAATGTATTATTTTCAGTTTTGTACAAGTTTTGAAGCTTTTGGATTTTTTTTTGAGGAACAAAAAAACATAAAACGCATTATATCTTAATAATGATAAATGTTTAAAGAAGATGTATCCTATAGACATATGGTTGATAACATTTACAATAGCTAAATTGAGATCATTTATTGATAGCATTTTGTTAAACAATTGGCTTTGTCTGTTAACATGTTTCTGTCTTATACTGTAAAAAACAATCAGATTGAACTCTAAATGGAGTAAAAACAAGCACACTGAATATGAGGCTGGGAAATATAATTTGCTTTTGCTCTTTCTGAAGCTAAAAAAAAGCTTCCCATAGGAGCCTGTTGAATGAAAAAAACAGTAGCCCACTTTTGTATTTTTTCCCAAATAAATATGAATCTCCCTTTGAAATCCCATTAATAACACTTCAATATCGCCATCTGTCAACATTTAAGGCAGCCAAATATGTTATATGAAATATATAAATTCAATATGCCTTACATCATAACAGGCTGAGAAAAAGACAAATTCAGATGATTGTATGAAACAGTCGTGTCTACAGAGGCTTATAGTCATGGCTGCAGCATCTATAGGTTATTGTTGTCCTTTGATGCAGCATTGATATGTCAGCAGGTAGAGAAACATCAGCACAGTAGCATTGGGGGATATTTGTATTATAGGTGATGATAATAAAAATCAACAAAGCCTGGGCTTGAACTTTACAAATTGTGTTGTTACCCTGAGTTAAATCTGTTTACCCTTTTCATCCAGGGAAACAAGCTTTAAGAATGTTTACTACATTTTCATCAATGCTCTGCTTCACATTTACACAGCCACACACACTCCCTGCTGGCAGCTTCCCAGTGAAACCACAGCCTCCCACTGCATGCTGGAAATAAGGGCTACATTCCTTGCTCTGGGGCACGAGACAGAGTGCTGTCTCATGCAGATCTTTATGTTTTATTGTTGCATTTTTTAGGTGAGAAGTCCTTTACACTCCACTTTAACCTCTCGTCGACCCCACAGCAGCTGTACCAGTTGGTGGAAACATGCTTTGCTCATTTTTGCAGCCTTTTTTTGCAGAGTGAGGTCGTAGGGTCCCGCTGGCAGGCTTGGCAAAGACTGTAAACAGAGCAGGGAAGAGGAGAAACAACACTAAAAAAACTGAAACCTTCTCTAATAAAGTTTACAAATGTCATATAACTGTATTAGGTTGGATGAGAACAAAGATATTAAGTTGAATCTAATATTTTTCTCAGAATACAGTTATGTGAAATATGTTGACTTAATACATTTAATTAAACGTTTCAGTCTTTTCAGTGGAACTTTAAAGTGTGTTTTTTCCTTTCAATTGTGATCCTTGTCTTCTATTTTTAAAGATACAGCAGTGAGTGACTTGTTTTTTAAACAAAAATATAAATGGTGCGTGCTAAGTATAAACTGTTTGGACATGATTCATCCTTGTGATCAGAGTAACTGAAAATAAGCCGTGGATTCGTTTTTAAAGTTTGGATTGTGTGCAGGTCATGCGCAAAAATCACACCTATTGTATATTCAGAGGAAAACTTTCTCTTGAGCTCCTAGAAAAGGTTCAGCCATTTGTCTTTACCATAGTTACCTATCCACAGAGAAGAGTAATGTAACCTCTGTACAGCTATGCCAGGGTCACCCAGAGAAATTGGGAGATTGGAAAGCTTTCAGGCTTGATTGTCCATATTTTACCGTCAAAGGGTATGTATTTACAAGATGACTTGAGGAAGAGAGCGATTGAATGTGCAACTGATGCTTTGGTTGGCTGCCAGAACGGCAGTTTAGCAGCCAAAGCACACATACATCAGCGTTTAGAATATGGCTGTTGATATTTACAAAGCCTGGCTGCAGAATGGATACAAATGCAACAATCAGAACAGGAATTCAAAAGTGGCATTTTTCTTTTTTTTGTTCAGGACATGTGGAAAGAAGATTGACTGAACAATGCATTCACATGTGTGTACTTACAAGAGCATGAAATATAATAAAGCATTTAACAGTACTAATCTGAAGAGGTTCTTGAGCAGCGGTAATGTGGAAATATAATTTGATAACATAATTAGCAAGTCTACAAGGTTATACGTACGAGAATCAAAGTGTGTAATGAACAGTAAATGTGCATTATATATTGCATAATCTTTAGGTATTCAAGATTCAAAGGTTTTATTTTCATATGCACAAAGCTACAGTGTAGACATGGGAATGAAAATCTTATGACCTGAGATCCTCCAAAAATCCAACATACAGTACAGTGGGGCAAAACAGTATTTAGTCAGCCACCAATTGTGCAAGTTCTCCCACTTAAAAGGATGAGAGAGGCCTGTAATTTTCATCCTAGGTATACCTCAACTATGAGAGACAAAATGAGAAAAAAAATCCAGAAAATCACATTGTCTGATTTTAAAGAATTTATTTGCAAATTATGGTGGGAAATAAGTATTTGGTCAATAACAAAAGTTCATCTCAATACTTTGTTATATACCCTTTGTTTGCAATGACAGAGGTCAAACGTTTTCTGTAAGTCTTCACAAGGTTTTCACACACTGTTGCTGGTATTTTTGGCCCATTCCTCCATGCAGATCTCCTCTAGAGCAGTGATGTTTTGGGGCTGTCGCTGGGCAACACAGACTTTCAACTCCCTCCAAAGATTTTCTATGGGGTTGAGATCTGGAGACTGGCTAGGCCACTCCAGGACCTTGAAATGCTTCTTACGAAGCCACTCCTTCGTTGCCCGGGCGGTGTGTTTGGGATCATTGTCATGCTGGAAGACCCAGCCACGTTTCATCTTCAATGCCCTTGCTGATGGAAGGAGGTTGTCACTCAAAACCTCACGATACATGGCCCCATTCATTCTTTCCTTTACACGGATCAGTCGTCCTGGTCCCTTTGCAGAAAAACAGCCCCAAAGCATGATGTTTCCACCCCCATGTTTCACAGTAGGTATGGTGTTCTTTGGATGCAACTCAGCATTATTTCTCCTCCTAACACGCCCAGTTGAGTTTTTACCAAAAAGTTCTATGTTGGTTATATCTCTCACAGGCTCCGCCCTCTACTGGACTCTATGGGTACTACCTTACCCTGCGAGCATTCTCCCACTGAGACTTCTATAGACGTAGCCGGCCTTGGGCGGGCCTACCTGAATGGGTGCGCATCACACCGTATAAAAGGAGGCCTCGCCTCCTGACTATCATCCCTTTCTCTTCAGCAGCGGAAGTGATACCACGAGAGACTGAGACGTTTGAAAGAAGAAGAAAGAGGTATCATACCTCCAGGGAGTCGCCACTGCTAGAGACCCGGGCCTGTCCTTCGTGCCCTGGCTGAAATAGCGGGCGCCGATCCCCACCACCTTTGCTTCGAGTGTTTGGGGGACCAGGATATGGCAGAGGCGGTGCTATTCACGTTCGCCATTCCTTCCGGGTCTGGCGTCCATGGAAGTCCACCGCCCAGGGCTGTACTCTCCCTGGAGGTTGATCATGGCGGCGGGTGTGTGGGCTACTCACTCATTGCTAGAGATGCCTCCGCCTCACCAGGTCAGAGCGATTATTGGGCCGCAAGGCCGAATAAGTAGCTTGGTCCACGGGCCTTGCCCCAGGCCCGGTTTCCCCGGGGACCAGTGCTCGGTGGCTTCACATGATATAGGGTCGACCCTACTTCATCACAGGCCGCCGCTGCCGCTGCCCGCCGTGTGATGTCCCTGGGATATCACGCCGCGTGGCACTTTCCAAAGAGGATCGTGTTGATCTCCTGGGAGCCCCCGTGTTTACGGAAGGGCTCTTTGGATCGATCTCCTTGCTCACGGGATGAGGAGTAGTCGCAGCGTGGCTGCTTCTTGCACATTCCCAGAGGAAGAAACACTGTCCTACACTCCCCGCCCCTGCTGTAAACCCCAGTATAGGGAGCCAGCAGGAGATCCCGTGCCCGCGGTGCCCTCCACCTCTTCGGCCCACCCCGTGGAACCGGCGTCCCGGGACTCACGGGGACGGGCTTTCCGTCTTTACGGGTCTGGCTGGCGGGGGGAGAAAATCTCTCCGCCCGGGACGAGGGGGTGAATCCCGCCTCCTCCCTGTATAATGCACAGATCACTACGTTTTCTAATAAGAATGAGGTTGATCTGTATCCAAATCTAAGTCTCTTTTGTTTCCACAAAGGCTACACTTAGGCCTACACACAATGTTAACCGTACAAATTCCCCATTCGCTGCCCCGGCTGTAGCTCCTGTAAAGGAGGTGGCTAATGGGCATGCGCAGATGAGAGGGATGAACCGCAGGGAGTGCTATCTAAAGTAGAGCTCTATGCAGGTACAGGGACATTATGGCCGGCGTATTGCTGTCAGAGAACACACTACGCCTAGAGCAAAGACTCCAATGCAGTTTACCCGTAGTGTTAAAGGCTGCATTATGGCGGAGCCCGCACTCACACAAGAGCGCGTGGCGGTGCGTTCAGGGACCTTAGTAAAACACACTACGCCTATAAAGACTCCGATTAATGCTGTTTACCGTAGTGGTGAGAACAGCATTAGGGTGGAGCGCGCGCTCACACAAGAGCGCGCGGCGGTGCGTTCAGGGTCCTCAGTAAATAATCGGCCCTTTCTGTGTCAACCCTCCATGGGCAAATCTTCCCTTCGCGGGGAGTTTTTGCGGCGGAACGGGTCACCAGAGAGTATCACAGCTTCATAGCTGCGGCCCCACGGCTGAGGGCCTGTCCATTAACACAATGTTCTGGGGAATGGAAACTCAGCTGTGTGCTAACAAGGTGGAGGGACAGGAGGACGCTGAAACGGGGCTATTCACTCCAGTTTTGCAGCGTCCCACTGTACCACCTGTTTATACACTGTACCACTGTATCACATGGACCACTGTCTTGTGGGTGTCCCACACCCACCTCTTTTTATGGGCATGCGAGAGGTAAATCTGTCCTCCCAGGAGGAGATGTGTTTCCTCTCAGCAGAGATTCAGGCTCTGGTGCAGAAACAGGCTGTGTCTGTTGTGCACCCTCAGCACAAAGAAAAGGGTCTTTATTCCATGTACTTCCTGGTTCTCAGGAGGACAGGGGATCTCCGCGGCCTGAATCACCACATTTCCTGCAGGAAATTCCGCATGTTAACTATGAAACAGTTACTGGGGCTTGTGCAGCCAGGCGATTGGTTCACCACCATCGACCTGAAAGACGCGTACTTTCATGTAGAAATTGCTCCAGAGCACAGAAAGTGTCTAGGGGATAGCCCACGAGTACAACAGGCTGCCGTTCGGCTATTCCCTATCCCCATGCACATTCAGCAAATGTGTGGCCACAGCGCTTCAACCGCTGCGCGCCCAGGGCATGAGTTTTCTTTATAGACGACCTCATAGTCATGGCTGGGTCCCGGGAACAGGCAATGTTTTGCACAGCACAATTGATCACACACCTAACCAAATTAGGCTTTGCGATCAATTGGAAAAAGAGCACCCCCATACCTCACCAACGGGCGTTGTAGTTGGGAGTGGTGCTCGATGCAGGCGTGCTACGCGCCACCCTGTCAGAGAGCAGAAGTGCGTCCCTTCTCCGGGCGGTTCACAGGCTGCGACAGGGGGCGACAGTGACAGCTTTAACTGTCATGCAGACTCTGGGTCTCATGGCGGCTGCTCACATTGTGGTCCCGCTGGGGTTACTGCATATGCGCCGCCTGCAGAGGTGGCTCTCCAGCCTGCGTTTGGATCCCAAGAGGCACAAACGGCGGCTGGTGACCATCCCCCCCTCAGTGGAGGGCAACCTCCGGTTTTGGGGTCCCCGGATCACCTCCGGAGGGGGTCTCCACTGGAACGGATGACCTCCTACATCACAGTGTTCACGGACGCATCCAGAACAGGATGGGGAGGGACCTGCCTGAAGAGGGCTATAGGTGGGCGCTTGGCTCTAACAGAGTTTCGACACAGCAACCTCCTAGAGCTACGGGCAGTAGTGTTAGTCCTCCAGCATTTCATGCCCCTAATTCAAGGGAGACATGTAATGGTCAGGAGCGACAACAGCACCACAGTGGCTTATATCGACAGGCAGGGCGGAGTCCGCTCCGCCGCCTTGTTGACCACAGCAGAGAGGCTGTGGTTATGGGCTTCAGAGGCGGTGTTAGCCCTGAGAGCCCTCCATATCCCGGGACTGGAGAACAGGGGCCGCCCCTCGACATGAGGTCGGCCCCCTGCCAGGCGAATGGACGCTTCACCCGGAGGTGGTAAAGCAGATCTGGGCCCAGTTCGGGAGAGCGGAAGTGGATCTGTTCGCCAGCCGGCGCAACAACCACTGTGCCCTGTGGTTCTCCATGGCCCTGAGCGACGACCCGCCCTTGGGGGTGGACGCGTTTGCACACGAGCCATGGCCAAGGAAGCTGCTCTACGCCTTTCCACCGCTGCGTCTCATTCTCCCTCTCCTGGGGAGAGTGAGGCGAGAACGTCTGTCAGTCATCCTAGTGGCTCCGTACCGCGTCGGGGCGCCGTGGTACTCAGAGATGACACAGATGAAGGTGGGCCAGCCCTGGGCGGTTCCCCAGTTCTGGGGGGCGATGTCTCAAGAGGCAGGTGCAATCGGGGCGTTACCCACTCTCGGCCAACCTCTCCAGGCTTGGCTCCTGAGAGGGACAGGCTGAAACAGGGTGGATTGTCTGACAGTGTTATTCAGTATATCCAGGCAGCTAGAGCTGGATCCACCTGTTACAGGCCAAGGTGGCTAGGATTCCAGCGATGGTGTGAGGAGAGGAGAATAGAGCCCCTATCTTGTGAGTTAGGCTCTATTTTTTTCCTTCTTACAGTTACCGGTGGACAGAGGGCTTGCGCATTACACAGTGAAAGTGTATGCAGCAGCCATCTCGTCCTGCCATGAGGGATTTGACGGCAGGTCAGCCTTTAGTCAACCACTGATGTCGCGGTTTTTACAGGGGGTCAGGAGGCTGCGCCCAGTAGTGCACGCCTCCACCCCGCAGTGGGACCTGCCCCTAGTGCTCGGAGCTCTGGTCTTAGAACCATTTGAGCCTCTGGAGATCTCCTCCCTAAAAGCACTGTCGTGGAAGACAGCTTTGCTTCTTGCCTTAACGTCAGCCAAAAAAAGTGTCCGAGTTAACCGCTCTGTCGGTGCACCCGAGCTGTTTACTGATTCGGGGTGACCGGAGCGGCGCAACACTCAGACCGAACCCCTCCTTTGTGCCCAAGAGCCTAAGGAGTGCATTCAGGTCGAGGGCTATTCAGTTAGGGGGTTTTAGTCTTCCCCCCATGGTGGGGACAGGGAAGCTAAACTGCACCTCCTCTGCCCGGTGCGTGCGCTAGCATGTTATGTGGAGCGCACGGCTGCCCTTAGACGCACCGAACAGCTGTTCGTGTGTTTCGGGGGGCGGGGTGATCGGGAAAGCTCTGTCCAAGAAACGCTTGGCAGGCTGGCTCTGCGAGTGCATTGCACATGCCTACGGACAGGCAGGGAGAGCCTGCCCCACGGGGATTTGTGTGCAATCCACACGGGCTGTAGCTGTGTCAACAGCCTTATTCAACGGTGTGAGTGTGGAGGATATATGCACAGCGGCGTCTTGGTCGACGCCAGGCCCCTTCATAAGGTATTATCTCTTGGACATGTCTGGCTCTCTGAGGGTCCCGGGATGGGCGAGGGGCGCGTTGGGCCCTTACGGAGCGTCCACACTACAGCTCCAAAAATAGCTTGGAGCTGGGCGTGTCTGGAGCTTGGGGATTTTATTCAAGCAACACGGCCAACAACCAATCACATGAATCTCCCGCCCCCGACATACAAAGCAAAAACCCCCGGGGATTTTATGCGAGCAATATATATATAAACTCCCCAAACAGGCGAAAACCTACCAGTTTCTCCCACTGTCTCTGCCACCTCCCTCCATGCCTGGTTCCTCCGGTTTGTATCCCGGTAGGTGAAGAGGGTCTGGTCATACAAAACCGGGTGATTCGCTACGGCGATAGTTAGTTTCTCCTCCGACTTTTTTTAAAATATAGAAATGAACGGCGGGATATCTCTCCCAGCTTAGACGCGGTTTGATTGGCTAGCACTTCAGCTGTCAGATTTTGGGAAACGGGATTTGATTGGCTGGCGCTGGCTACTCCGGCGTCCAGGCGACCAGAAGTTGAACAATGTTCAACTTCTGGTCGCCTGGGACGCCTGAGACGCCTCGCTCTGCTACCCACAATTCAGTTCGGCGAAAAAGCGCGGCTACGTGACGTCACCCCATTGAAAGTGAATGGGCAGCTTGGAGCAGCTTGGAGCTTTCGACGCTGTCGATGCTGTAGTGTAGACGGGCCGTTACAGCCCTCCACACTTTAGTCCACACACACTCTGCATGGGGTCAGTGTCTGAGTGTGGGGCATGGGCACTGGCGCTCTCCCTGTGATCCTTAGGGATTCAGGGAGGCAGGCGTGTAGTAAGCCCATTCGGGGCCGAGGGGGCTCTCCCCATCCGTCTATGGGTGGGGAGTGGTCCCCCGGCACTGTTTTTTGAGCACACTTTCTGCGAGGTAAGCGCAGCAGGGTGTGCTCTGTCAGCCACAGCCCAGATTTCTCCTCGGTCACAACCGGGTTAAAGGAGAATGTGGGGCAGCAGCTGCAGAAAAGCCAGTCAGGGGCAGTAGGGTAGAATGTTGTTGTTGGACGACAGTGCGCGTATAAATCGGGGCTCCAACCACTGTACCCATAGAGTCCAGTAGAGGGCGGAGCCTGTGAGAGATATAACGTTGGGTTACGTATTGTAACCCTTGTCATATTAGCACAGGCGGAGCCCTCTACTCAGGGCACTGTCTGTCCTATTCCGCTCCCTGAAGAGAGGTGTAGGATGATAGTCAGGAGGTGAGGCCTCCTTTTATACAGTGTGATGCGCACGCATTCAGGTAGGCCCTCCTAAGGCCGGCTACGTCTATAGAAGTCTCAGTGGGAGAATGCTCGCAGGGTAAGGTGGTACCCATAGAGTCCAGTAGAGAGCTCCGCCTGTGATAATATACCAAGGGTTACAATACGTAACCCAACATTTCATCTGACCATATGACATTCCCCCAATCCTCTTCTGGATCATCTAAATGCTCTCTAGCAAACTTCAGACGGGCCTGGACATGTACTGGCTTAAGCAGGGGGACACGTCTGGCACTGCAGGATTTGAGTCCCTGGCGGCGTAGTGTGTTACTGATGGTGGCCTTTGTTACTTTGGTCCCAGCTCTCTGCAGGTCATTGACTAGGTCCCCCCGTGTGGTTCTGGGATTTTTGCTCACCGTTCTTGTGATCATTTTGACCCCACGGGGTGAGATCTTGCGTGGAGCCCCAGATCGAGGGAGATTATCAGTGGTCTTGTATGTCTTCCATTTTCTAATAATTGCTCCCACAGTTGATTTCTTCACACCAAGCTGCTTACCTATTGCAGATTCAGTCTTCCCAGCCTGGTGCAGGTCTACAATTTTGTTTCTGGTGTCCTTTGACAGCTCTTTGGTCTTGGCCATAGTCGAGTTTGGAGTGTGACTGTTTGAGGTTGTGGACAGGTGTCTTTTATACTGATAACGAGTTCAAACAGGTGCCATTAATACAGTTAACAAGTGGAGGACAGAGGAGGCTCTTAAAGAAGAAGTTACAGGTCTGTGAGAGCCAGAAATCTTGTTTGTTTGTTGGTGACCAAATACTTATTTTACCGAGGAATTGACCAATTAAAAATCCTACAATGTGATTTCCTGAATTCTTTCCCCCCATTCTGTCTCTCATAGTTGAAGTGTACCTCGGATGAAAATTACAGGCCTCTCTCATCTTTTTAAGTGGGAGAACTTGCACAATTGGTGGCTGACTAAATACTTTTTTGCCCCACTGTATATACAAAAATACAACATAAAAAGTATTGCAAAAAGTCTATATACATGTTCATATAATATGATATGTACAAGAACAGAATATGAAATAAAATAATGTAAATTAAGACAAAACTAAAGATTGTTTATTGCGTGGATAAATATTTAGCTAAATAAGTATATTGCAAGATAACAAACAGGAATGTTCATCGGGGCACTTAGCAGAGCTGCGGTACCACCTGCCAGACGACAGAACAGTTTGTGGCTGGGGTCTTTTGGTATGATTGGTATTCTTGTGTTACTCTATCTATGCTAATACTTTGTCAAGAAAGCTAGGAATCACAAGATGTATTTGCTGTTGATTTTTTAAATGGTGTGTACGTTATTTCTCTACCTCGTGTAAAAAAAAAACATGGATCAGGCACTTACATGTACAAGTATGGAGGCTAAAATATTCCACATATGTATTCCAGACCAGGGGCGTTTCCTGGACCTGGAAACATTCGGGGTAGGTCCATTAAGGTACCGGGACCTACAGTGGAATTTTCTACTGCAACACTCCACACACGCACATACACGGTACACCTGTGACTGTTACAATGAAGGCTCGATAATCAGCTCACGTCATAGAGGTGTAAGCAGGGGTAAAGTGCTATTTTTTACAAGTGGGGGGCGGACCTAACCTCCTCTAGGGGGGTCCTCACCTCCTCTAGGGGGATCCGGGGGCATGCTCCCCCGGGAAGATTTGTTTTTAAATATTGAAGTTAAAAGCATCAATCTGGTGCACTTCGAGAGCAACATTAAGAGATCTATGGATACATCTTTCAACACCCATAAACAGATTTTCTTTTTCTTTATGGATATTTACAAATCACTATTTTACAGTCACACTGTGACTGTGTAATGTAAGGTAGCTTCTAGCTTCATGTCGAACACTGACAGTAAGTCAACATTTCCCAGAGAGCTTTCTTTGAAATCACCAGGTAACGCTAAACAACATTACATTTAGATTGTATGACAAAGTGTTAATTTAATGTCTCTGGCTAGCTATAGCTACTTTAACGGTTTAGCTTACCCGCACGATTCAAAGTATTGTCAACAACGTAGCTGTAATTTATGCTTTGCTTACATGTTCGCATAACTTGGAAGTTTACTGACATTTACATGCCTCGTTTACCTGGCTCAAGTGGTGGCTCTGGGGTTGTTGTGTGAGCCACCACTTGAGAATTGTCGTATTTTTTAAGAAATGTTTTTCTTATGTCCATCTTCAAAAACTCAGAGTCCGACTGACAGTTTAAACATTGTCACAGGATAGGTACCGATCAGCCAATAAGACATGTTTATTTCCATGCAACTCTCTGGTGATTGGTCTGGTGTCTTGCCTCTGTTGCATTCACTGAACACGGGAAATTAAACTCCTGCCGTCCTCTCTAGTGTCATGATGAGGTTCAGGTAAAGCACAGTTAATATATTATATTATTGAGGGAGAATTGTCCGGGGCTGGGCATCCGGGGCAAAAGCCCCGAATGCCCAGGCCAGGTGACGCGCCTGTTCCAGACACTGTTGAGTCTGAACTGTACAGGTGGTCAGATGGTGTTGCATAGTAATGACCTTGCCAAGGTTAGGAGTTCCATTCAGTGTGTACAAAAAATGGAAGGCCATTTGCATGCAGGCTTTGTTTGAATGGCACATGCTGTCCTCTATAGAAGCCTATTCTGCCCTTTACTGATCCAAAGGGCAGATGTGAAGAGGGAGAGGACAGGAAGACAAAGACAGAACAGGAAGAAAAGGGAAAGGATTAAATGAGAAGTATAGCAAATCGGGAGACATGCAGATATGGGAATACGGAACAAGGAATACAAATACTGTGTATCAACTTATTTTACATTTTTACAAGTGTTGTTGGTATTTCTGCTTTTGTAATATAGCCCACAATCATCTCTCGGAACGCAGTTACAGAAGATGTTTATGCTGTTTCAGTCACAGCAAATTGGATGAAAGTGTCAGCTAATGGAGATCATGAACATCAGATGTAAGGAACGACGCAAACAGAGAGACAGGTAGAGAGACGGCTGGTATCTGGGTTACTCTGGCCTCACATCTCCACTGCAGATGAATATTAATAAGGAGTTATTAATATCTGCTGCCTGCACTGTGTGTGGATGTGTGTGTGCAAGGTCGGCGTGGAGGCGCAGCGTGAACAAGCCTTCCTCCTCCTCCTCCTCCTCCTCCTCCTCCTCCTCCTCCTCCTCCTCCTCCTCCTCCTCCTCCTCCTCTTCTACACAACCTGTATCTCCATCACTCTCACTTCCTCTTCACTCACTTCATCTTTTTTCGCTTTTCTTTCTCCATCATTTGCTTCACCCCCACATCCAGGCTTCCTGTGTGTCACAGCTCCTTATGTTTCAAGGAATGCTGCTTTCACATAAATCAAAACATAGTGAGGTCATTTTTTGTAAGAATGGTCGTAAGGAGACTATGTATTGGGCAGGGTCTAGAGGTAAAATAAAGTACTGTAATTGTAGAATCTACTATGTAGCAAGAGCAACAATTGGACAATTCTGTATTTGTTGTACGAAGCTGAACAGACATCGTGAGTGAAATCACTGTTACTGCAGTCATCCATTTGGAGTGTTTTTTTTTTTTGTCACATGTTTTATCCCAATACATTTAATATTATGGAATTTTCAGTGGACTCAACTGTTGCATTCCTATTTTCTCGTCTACTTTGGGTAAAAAAAAGCAACATATGACGTCGGCTTCATCAGAATCATCAAAACCAATTAGAAGTCTACACATAAAGTCTTAAGGAGATTAGGTTGCGTTACTACTGCTTTGAAGGAAATGTTTCAATGCTTAGGAATGAATGTCATCAGGTACTTTAGGTTTCAATTTTGTTCAAGTGTTTATGTTATGGTCTAAGGCCAACTCACCACAGTTAAATTCTCTCTTGGATGTTGCTCCAGCCTTTCCACAAGCTAGCCCCTCGGGTGGTTCGACTTGACTTCCAAAGTCTTTCAGAGCTTAAAACCATGCAGTCTTATCTTTGGCTCAAAGTTAGCCCTACTCACAGAATGTCGTTGTTATAACAATTGTCACTTGAATAGGGATGAATGACAATTAGCTAAATTTAACAGTCCCTCTACTTTTATTCATTTCCTGAAGCTCTGAATGGAAAACTGCCATTAGGAGGATTTATTTTGCATGAGGATGATTGTTAACTTTGTTAAAATCCAACAAAAGACAAGGCTGCAGAAACTAGATGGAAATAAAATATGAAACCAGTAGAATTGAACCATTTCACAGAACATTTGGTTGGTTTGGCTTTCCCAATTTGGGATCGATAAAATACATCTTATCTTTATCTGATCTTATCTTACCCTTTTCCTGCTTTGTAACGATAGCTTTGCGTTGTGTTTGACTTATACAACTCCTTATAACAACATATCTATTTATTATAGTCCTTTTGTTCTCATGCTTCAAATACATACAGTCTACCCCCCCCCTGACCTCCAGGGAGTAGGACAAAAAACAACCAATCAGTGCTTCAGGAGTATGATTCACAGCTTGAGGGTTTGGCCAAGCTGTAATAAACTAGAAAGTCCAGATGACAGTGAGCAATGTGCTGTTGAATACGGAGCCTGAGTGCATGATCTATACACCCGATTCCCTTGGCATTTTACTGAGATATCTCATGTGGAGGGGTGTGCACATACACATGCACACACTTCCTCTTTCCCCCTCCACTTCAATATCCACTTCAGATGACGATAAGGTTTTTGTAATCAGCGCACACCACAATGAAAAGTGCAATAACAGCACTGTATATATATATATATTACTGTTAGAATGACCTCACTGAAAGAAAAAAAAAAAGGAAATGTGCACCTAATAGGGTGGAAATGCATGACATATTTTTGTTGACAGGGCAAAATACCCTCAATTGAAGCAGGCAGAGTTAGAATAGAATAGAATATATCTTTATTGTCATCACACATCAGTGCAACGAAATTCAGTTGGCATCTCTCAATGCAATACATAACATAAATAAGAACACATCCATAAAAACAGTGATAAAGCAGAGATAGTAGCAATAATAATCAGGGTCATCATATGCACTTTACCAGAATGTTAAAATATATAAAGCTACAATGTTTAAATATAAATAGTTACTAAAAAATATCAGTTGATACTTAATAAAAATAAAAATAAATAACATGGTATTTTAGGCTTTTAGTTGTGTTTACTGCTCTGTGTATTCAGACAAATGAGAAGCACTTTGTTCAGTAAATGAGCGGGAATTTCCCCTGACAACAGGCCGTCATGTTTTTACTAAGATGAAACACTCTGTACATTATGATGTGTTTCTGTATGCTCGGTTATAATATTTGTTTACCTCCTCGGTCAGATTATAAGCAGGCGATTCAGGCGTTTCCTTGTAAATTGCATTTATGCTGCAAACACTGTGTGGATTTTTTGCTCTGTCAGTGTATGCTGGAATGTCTGTGGGGGGGGTCACAGATCAGTGGGGAGCAGGTGTGTGTGTGTGTGTGTGTGTGTGTGTGTGTGTGTGTGTGTGTGTGTGTGTGTGTGTGTGTGTGTGTGTGTGTGTGTGTGTGTGTGTGTGTGTGTGTGTGTGTGTGTGTGTGTGTGTGTGTGTGTGTGTGTGTGTGTGTGTGTTGTCATTCATGAGAGCAGGTGCATGTATATGTGTGTATAGGTGCACGTGTGTGAGCATTGTGGGGAGCAGGTGTGTGTGTGTGTGCTCACTCGGCCGGATAATAGGCACATATGGACAGAGCGAGAGAGCCATATGAGAGACACCCACACCTCCATTATGTCATTATGTTTATTATTGTAGTCTAAATCAGTGGGAAAGTGGGTTGTTAAATCCAGTAACGAAGCAACCGTCTTGTGTATGAATTTGCCGATGGACTAGCTGCTCCTTTCAGCTAAGTAGATGTTAGAGAGCAAGAGAGAGAATAATTGTCAGCTATTTGAAAATGACAGAGGGGGAAGTGATGGGAAAAATAGTGAGAAGCAGCGGAGCAAGAGAGATCGAGAAAAATGGGGAGATGAGGAGGGGAAGATTGATGGAGAAAAGGAGGAATGGTGCGTGGCTGAAAATGAACTTGTCCACTGCTTGAGACCCAATGGAGGGAGTGACAGCTATATAGATTAGAGGGAAAAGAGGGAAGAAAATAAAAGCGGGGAGGGGAGAAGGGAGGCTGAGTGTTAGCAGGTAACATAGGGATGAGGAGGAGAAAGATGTAGAGGGGTGAGGCAGCGGGGTGAAGGATTTGGCAACCATGATGAGGAAGAAGTGGAGGGTTAAGTAGATGCAGAACTACTGGAGGAAAAAAAGAGGAGAAAAGGAGGTGATCTTTCAAAAGAAACCACAATTCAGCTGGGATGGCAGATGACAGGATAGTTGTGTGTGTGTGTGTGTGTGTGTGTGTGTGTGTGTGTGTGTGTGTGTGTGTGTGTGTGTGTGTGTGTGTGTGTGTGTGTGTGTGTGTGTGTGTGTGTGTGTGTGTGTGTGTGTGTGTGTGTGTGTGTGTGTGTGTGTGTGTGTGTGTGTGTGTGTGTGTGTGTGTGTGTGTGTGTGTGTGTGCGCGCGCTCTGCTTGACAGTGTGAGGATTACTGAAGAGAGTAAAACTTTAATAATACTGAGCTCACTAATCTGTCTGTCTGACCGTGGATCTCTCTTCGTGTCTGTCCTGCACATGCACAGTCATGCCGTGGGTCTCTGTGTTGTATGATAGACTGCGTGCTGATGTGAGTGACTATAATTCCATTAGCAGCTCTTCATTCTGCAGGGGGGAAACAGCAGCCTGTAGAAATACAATTCTGACTGAAGGGAAGAAGGAGGAAAAGCAAAGGAAGGGATTGGGGAAGAAAAGAGGAAGAAGTAGGCATGATGCAGGAGGGAGGAAGTGGATTTACGGTGGGAGGATGGAGAGTCAAACAGAGGTTATAAAGAAGGGGGGAACAAATTACAAGGAAAAGAAAAGGAAACAGGAAGGAGATTACAATCTAGGTGGTACAGAAAAAAACAGGGACATAGGGAAGATGAGGAAAATGGGAGGAGGGCTAGGGTGCTTAACCACCAGTGACAGAACCTAATCCAATAATTAATCCATCCCTCACATGACTTTACAGCCAAAAGTATTTAACCATAATTCACACATACAGTATTAACGTAGTGCAGACAAAGGTTTCCGCAGTGCTTCAGTCAATCAGTGGTTAATACAGTATTCACATGTCTAACAGTACAATACAGTAATACTTAACATTAGTCTTCTTAAAGTTCTGCAGTCAAGTGCTATATAAGTATGATTACAGTCAATAATAGTATACTCAAAAATTATTTTAATACTACTTCCTCTATAAATATATTTTCCCCTATATGTAAGAGGTTTGTAGAACGTTGCCTTTTATGCATAGTATACCTTATTCATGTGTCATTCCTATGTTTTATTGCACTTGTGTATATGGCATTCATTTGTATTTGTTAATTTAACAACAGACATTGTTACATATCATATTTGTGCAGGTGATCATTTGTGCTATTTTATACAACATGTTGGACCTGCTGATCAGTCAATAGACGATGGCTAACAGAATCGATATTATGCATTTTTCACAGCAAACGTTGTATTTGCCATGGTAGGGAGAGCACAGGTGTTACTCATAACAACATTAGTGATGGCTCTGATCATTTCAAGTCTCCTAGTGAGCCATGACAGTGAACCAGCATGTAAAATTGTAGTATAAATAGAATTCAGCCATCCATAATTGTATTATTCTTATTCACCTGCATATGTTTTTTGCACCTGGTGGATTGGAATATGAAAATGCAATAATGAACTGTATGCACATATGTATATCCAGATTATCCAAATTGAATATTTCCGTTATAACTGAAGTTAAGAAACGTAAAATATTTAATTAATATGGACCACAGGGATAGAGCAAATGGTTTTGAGAGTTCATAAGATTAGTCGATAAACTGTAAGGACAATCACCTTTTAAATCTAACTGAACTTGAAGTGAAACTAACTGAGTGGAACTCCAGTGTGATTCAACTGCAGACTTTAATAAGCTCTGATGCAAATTCAAGTCAGTGGAGCTGCTATCTGCTTAATGATAAAGACTGGGGAGAGATGCTATCACTGCAACTCTGAGCACACACACACACACCAACAATTTATAGTAGAAATATAAATTACAGCAGCAAAAATGTAATCATCGAACAATTTAAAGGAAAACAAATCATTAAAACTTTTGAAGTCCTGCTCTTGTCATTTAATTGTCTCCACCAGATAACAGACAGGGAAGGGGACCAATTAGATTATCCCGCCTCAGATCAGTCCCTCCCGTCATCTCCTCTGTGTGCCCTTCTCCTTTTCTCCTTTTCTTCACTCACATCTGCCTCATTTCTCACTCTCTACATCCATCTGCTTTTCCTTCTCCTTGTCGTGTCCCAACAGGGATCTATTTGGGTGGGCAGTAAGGATGTAATTATCAGTCGATTAACTGATGATGACACCTGATCAGACACTAATTAATGAGGGACGCACACATGCAAGCCACAAACTAAGGGCCCACTCCTTGCTGCAGCTCTAATTCAAAATGTTAAAAAAAATGACATTTTATAATAAACACGTGTTTATATATATCTATGATTTAACATGCATTTAAACAGTCCTTCGGCGCCACTCGATGACGTAGTATACTTGAAATAGTGGCTCTGCAGCAGGTTTACTCGACATTGAGAAACGGCTACACACACACACGCACGCACGTACGTACGAACACACACACTCTCAGTGGGGTACACCCTGTGAGAGGGGCAGGCAGTGTGAGATAAACTGATCACACAGCAATACAATATGCTGAAAGTGATTATGTGTGTGTGCGTGTTTGTGAGAGATAGTGAGCAAAAGAGAGAGATGATGATGTGAACAGCACTTACACTAGAGAAAAGAAAGAGGAAAAATATTTTTCCACTGTAGAGAATCATCTGGGACAGTAGCCCACTGCAATAGATGCAGAGTCTGTGTCAGTTTTTCTCGTATGTAGGCTATTGGTTAGGGTTAAACACTGATTTACTATACACTTTTAGGTTCTCTGTTCTACAATAAATGCCAAGTTTAGAGATAATGGGGAAGTTATAGTTTCATCCAAGTAATGAAATGCTCTAAATTAAACCACTGTGTGATTTCCCATAAGGCAAAGCTGCATCTGATACCAAGTGACTTCAGCGCTGATGAATTTAAAGAACACCTCCTTGGGCATTAATTCTGTATTCACAGAACACGGCTCCTTAATATTTGCAGACATATCTTGTGTTGTTGTTTAATCAGTGCATTTGTATAAAGATTGCCTTAAGGGCACTACAATTATTTTAAAATTATATAGCACTTATCCAAACAAATATTTTAATGTGCTTGGCTTTGAAAAAAGTAAAAAACATAGGACTAAAACCAGGAAATTGCAATATCAATAAAGCACATACAAATGTAGAGTTTATCAGACAATATTAGGAACCAGGTAAGTTATACAAAATAAAAATAAAAATGATTGAAAGACCATCTGATAAAAAAATAATTTCCAGGTCAATGTGAAGGTTCAGCATGATTACATTAGCAACAGGATCCTGTCCGACTGGCTGCACAGATTGCAGGTGCTGGGGACACAGGCTATAGAGGTACCGTAAAAATAAATCAACATTAGGAGTTTAATATTATCATTTTTTACGATAATAGAAAATAGTGTAAAGGATTACAATTTCATTTCTGACAGTTGCACTACACTTACAAGTCTCGGCAACATTTTGTTCTATTTCTGTTAGCATCAGGCAGTTTAGCAGGTTAGCTTGGTGTGCACACTAGAGGTTTGTAGTTTCATGTAGCCTGCGCAGAAAGAGGAGAAGAGCTTGTGGTAAACCTTTATTTGTTATGTACTGTTAAGATAATGAAACAACATGATACTTATAAGTAGTTAATATGTTTGTTGTATCAGTGTTTGCTTTTAGAACGCTGCATGGTCCTGGTTCTTCCCCTGGGCTAAGCTAGCCCCTGATAGCTAAACTGTTGCTATCTAGCCTGCTTAGTTTTCTCAGTTGTGGTTTTTAACAATACCTAAATATGTATAGTTACTCATGCTGTACCTACAGTAAGTGAAGTTTGGTTTTTGTACTTACTTATTTTTACTTTACTTCATATTACTACATTTTACAGAGAAATATTTTAAACCTGAGTCACGACCATAGACTGTATATATAAAGGTCACGACTCACATAATTTGACAGCTAACATTGCTGGTTACTTTATTATAATATTTATCTGACCAATAGAAGCCTGTATTCAATAATTAATATACTGTATTCTAAAGTCTTTGTAAGGAAATGTCTACATCATTTTACAGTACAAATTCACAGGTGTTGATAATAAAATGAATGATGTCTCAGTTGAATGCATAGCTGCTTTGGCTTCAGGGTTCTCCTTTGCTGGTCACATTTTCATGGCGCCATTAATGTTATTACTAGTAACACATGTGCCCTTTCTGCCATAATTGGTTCAAATGTCAGCTGTTAACAAGGCTTGTATAAGCACCTCTGCTGTCTTAGTTGTACATGTTGCTGATACAATATCTGGTTTTATTATAGCAACAGTTTTGATGCAGAACTGTTAATAATTTAAATAGGAGTAGCCTACTGCTTCTATTATGCACATTAAAAGAGCAGGGCTAAGCAAAGTATATATGATGCATTGAAGGATTGCAGGCTAGACAGTGCTGTGTTAACTTATACACATTTACTGAGCCACTAAGTTGCTGAGGAACTGGGTTTTTGATTTAAATCACATATACTTTTTGAAAATACACGTCACCTTTATGTGCCTGTCAACACTCAGCATGTGAAGGTAGATGCCTTTGGGTCCTTTGTGCTTTGGATATGGTTATTGCTTCTCAGGATCTGATGTAATGCTCCCTAAGGCATGTTATTTTATATGTAGAAATGTACAGTATAGCTGTGAAGTGAAAGGAATGGGATTTCAACGGATATTGTAACCGCCCTGTAATCAAACCAAGCATACAGGATACGTCTTTCCACCTCCCTGATACCTCTCCACACGTCCTCTTTCTCCCTCCTTATCTCTGTTGTGAAACCACAGGTTGGATTAATTTAACAGGGGTTCTTAAAGTTTTGCATTCATTTGATCCCAAAAGTAGCTTTGCATTTATGTGATTTGGGAATTTGACTTTGGGAATTAGGTCAAATGAGACAGAATTCCACATAGCAATAACAGTGTTCACTTCACATTGAACCAATATTAAGGTTTTATTAGTGTACGTAACTCAATACATTATTTAAAACTGAACCAAGTGATTTAACCCCAAGTGTACTAGAACATATTAAATTACTGTGACTTATTAGATTCAGAAATATATGTATATATGGTTTCCATAAAGAAATGCCCTCCTTTTCTATTCTCAGGAACATTTCCATTAATGTTTGTTTAAACAACAAATGTGGGCACAAATGTGTGTTGTCTTAAACCTGAAAAGGGTTCATAGTGTCAGAGTGTGTAATCCACTACATGGTGAGAGAATGTGCAGAATCCTTTTTCAGATGTCAGAGGGAAGGAGGGGCTGGGCGGATATTATAACTGTCTTTAATCTGGCTAAGCATACAGTATGGATAATCCGCTCTCCCTTACTTTTACTTACTTAGTCTTATTCCTACAATTTGTCTGGGCAGCACGACTATGTAATCTCACTGAGATTATTGTAATGCTGTCTCTCTTGTCTCTACCATTCTCTAACATTTTTGTTTTGTTGTTTTTATTTCACTGCAGTTATATGTTGTCTGCAGTATTGTGTTTTTTTATTCTCTGCACTTTCCCCAACTGAGTAAATGTACAGGATGACTCTTGGACCCCTGCCATTTTACAATATTAGTACCATACCCCGAGGAAATGTAGCAGTACAGATATTCATTACATTACATTGCATTTAGCTGACGCTTTTATCCAAAGCGACTTACAATAAGTACATTCGACCAGGAAGACACAACCTTGAGGAAAACAGAATCATATAAGTACATCAGGTTTCATAGAGCCAATCATTTCAAGTGCTACTCAACTGGCTTTAGATAAGCCAGTCCTTTATTAGTATATAAGTGCTCTGTTAGCAGTTCTTTGTTAGTCATTCTATCGCTCGAAGTGGAGTCGAAAGAGATGAGTTTTCAGTCTGCGCCGGAAGGTGTGTAAGCTTTCTGCTGTCCTGATGTCAATGGGGAGCTCATTCCACCATTTTGGAGCCAGGATAGCAAACCCACGTGTTTTTGCTGATGGGAACTTGGGTCCCCCTCGCAGCGAGGGTGCAGCGAGTCGTTTGGCTGATGCAGAGCGAAGTGCACGCGCTGGGGTGTACGGTTTAACCATGTCCTGGATGTAGGAAAGGCCAGATCCATTCGCAGCATGGTACGCAAGTACCAGTGTCTTGAAGTGAATTCTAGCAGTTACCGGAAGCCAGTGAGGGGAGCGGAGGAGCGGAGTGGTGTGGGAAAATTTAGGAAGGTTGAAGACCAGACGAGCCGCTGCATTCTGAATGAGCTGCAGAGGTCGGATGGCACATGCAGGTAGACCAGCCAGGAGGGAGTTGCAGTAGTCTAGGCGTGAGGTGACGAGAGCCTGGACCAGAACCTGCGTCGGTTTCTGGGTCAGCTGGGGACGTATCTTCCTGATGTTGAAATTCAATTTTAAAATCTAATCTTCAAAACATTGATAAAGAGTTGTGAGAATGAATGATCATTATGTAAAGTTGCTGGTCTGACGAGAGGTGTTCAGTGTGTGTTGTTGACAAAAAGTGAATGGACTGTATAACCTACACAATATGTTGAGGAAATAAATAGTACACAGTTAGCTGTTGTACTTGCTTGACGGGAGTATATTAGTCACCGTCTATTCTATTCGACAGGGAGAGACTTCACTGTCTGAAAATACACAGGGCTCACTAACCGATGTGTCAACAATTCAAACGTTCCTGAAGCCTCCAAAGTAAACTGCTAAACTGTACAAAAACTGAAACGCTGAGAGACTGTGATTTAGGAGCTCTGACAGTTGTTTGTGTTAGTAGAACTACCAGAGTGTAGCAATACTCAGTTACAAGTAAAAGTCCTGCATTCAAAATGTTACTCAAGTAATTTGGTCCATTTCAGATTCAGAATGGGCCAAATCGGTAATGGTGCAGGCAATTTCAATTCCTTTGTACACTGACTGCAGGGTATACTTCAGGTGTAACTAGGTCTTATTTAAGTGTTTTTTTTATTTCACATTATTAATCAAAATCTGCAAAGTAACTAAATACATTAAATAAATATATTTGAGTGAAAGTACATGATTTACCCCTGAATTTGGGTTAAAAGTGCAAAAAAGAAAAAAGTGTAAATACTCAACTAAAGTACAAGTCGCTAAAAATTGTACGTAAGTACAGTACTTGAGTAAATGTACTAAGTTACTTTACACCGCTGGTTGTTTGCTAATTTTCTTTCTCCTCTCTTCTTTTCCCCTCTCCACTCCAGGCTCCGACTACTCTCCCCCTCCCCCCCTTCCTCCCCCTGTACTGACCAACGAGCGCAGTGGCAGTGGCAGCCACAGTGACCATGGTGGAGGAGGGGGCGGGGTCAACCATGGGGTGGGTGTGGTGGGCCTGGCCCCGGAGCACATGGCCACACCGGGGGCGGCCCTGAGCTGGCAGGCGGCTATCGACGCAGCGCGGCAGGCGAAGATAATGGGCAACACTGCGTCAAGTGTAGGGGCGGTGCCCGGGTCGGGAGGGGGCGGGCCCATCTCCACGGCCAGCTCCACCCAACGGAAGAGACAACACTATAGCTCCAAGCCCAAGAAACAGACAACAACGACAGCCACAAGGCCGCCACGGGCCCTGCTCTGTCTCACACTCAAGAACCCCATCCGCAGGGCCTGCATCAGCATCGTAGAGTGGAAGTATCCTTTAACAAACCATAAGGGGAGGCTGGTCTTTATAAGGTTTGCCATGTGGAATAACATGCCGCATGTGTCACTTTCAAGAGACATTTCCTGTTTTTAAATGTTGACACACTGAAAAAATGTAAATGTATTACAGTATGTCAACAGATTTCACGTTACTGTATTAGGTTAGTTGAAAGCAATAATAACAAGTTTTAATAATAGATATTATATTCATCTTAATATTATTGCTTTCAACAAACCTAAAACAGTTATGTGAAATCTGTTTAATAGAATGTGTCAATGTGTCAGCTTTTTCAGTGCACCTGACATTGTTAAGGAATTCACAATACTTACAAAATTACAACATTTAAAGTGTAGAAGTGCAAAAGTTATTTAAAAAAACAAAAACATCCTCGATGCAACTGTGAATCAGTCAGTCAATCTAGAATCAATAACTTGCGTTTTAGTGCTGATTCTACAAACAGAGCAGATTTAAGGTGTACATTTCCATGCAAATCTCACATAAATACTGGTATAGTGTCTGTGCTGCGACCACATTTCATCCTTCCAGTTTTGAATGGATTGATGCTGGATGGAAATATGCAGGTAGAAAAAACCATGGCAATGAGGAGAGAGAGGGGGACATAAAGGATAGAGGACCTAAACGTGTTAGGAATTCATCACACAGCCTCTTTTGTTTAGTTCCCTCTCCCTTCTTCTCTTTCTTTCTTAATCCATCTCTCTCCTTTCCTGTGTCACACTGAGTGTTATTCACTCACATGGCCTAATCCCTTTCCCCTTCCTCTGCCTGTCCTTCTCCTTCTCTCGCTTTTTCTGCTCTCTCTTTCATCTCACATTCTTTTCTCAAAGGAGGATAAAACAAATTGTGTCATTTTCATCCGTCCTTCACACCCCTCCGAGTATATGTCTTTCTTCCAGCTCTGCCTAACTGCATTCATCCTCTCTCCCCCAGGTACACACATGCCTCTGTTCCTGCTTTGCTCCCTCCACCCTCCACCTCCACATCTCTCTAACCGTCTATTATCCGTCTCTGCCTGTCCCTGTCCATTCAAATCCCTTTATTCCTGCTGTTCTTCCACACATCTCTCCTTTCTACCCTTCCTCCCCCCCCTCATTTTTAAGCCTCTGAACATAATGACAGCGACAGAAATGGTCAGAGTCACAGCAAAAGTGATTTATAATAGGAGAGGGTCCACAGGAGCATCGACTCAGCAAGAGCAGAGTCACACATGGACCTGAGAGGGAGAGGAGGGGAGGAAGAGGAGGGGTTGGGGGATATGAGAAGGGCAGGGTTCCTGGCAGGATATGGATGTCAACAGGAGAGATGATGGAGCGGATTAGCTGGGGAGGGGGGACTGAGGGAAGAGAGGCTGGGAAAGGTAAACAAGAAAAATAACAGAGAAGTAGGGGGGCAGATATTAAGTGAGGGTAGGAAAAGGGAGAGGAGGGGGATAATGAGGGAGGAAAAGAAGAGTGGAAGATTCATTGAATTGATGAAAAAGACGAGTAAGTAGTATTCATGTATGTTGGAAGAAAGTTGCATTAGGCGATTACCACATTAGAATAAATCAGAATTGTAGGCTTTAATGAAAAAATACTCTTGGTCAAAATCTTGATCATATCATAACCTTCAGGACTGTTTCGTAGTATTCAAAGTATGGTTTAATCACTTTGAATCACAAACAATACCCGGAAATCTTATTTGGCTTTAAAGGATTTTTTGGTGTAAATATTAATTGAAGAGGCTTCTTGTGGATTTTCTTTGTTTTCTGCCATCAACATACCCATAGCTGTAGTTATTTAAATGTGTATATCTAGTGATTTTTTGTTATAATTCTGGATGACATTCTTATGAACCTGTAAATGATATTATGTTATATCAAATAACCATAAAAGGGCAATTTGATGTCATTAGGTCTGTTTTGTTTTGATGGTTTTGCTCAAATTAATCAGAAAGACCAAGCTCCATTTTGAGCCTTTTTAAAAATGTTTTCATAAAAACAAGTCTAAATGTCCCATAGGAACAGCCCTGCCCATTAATCCCGCTCTGTGTGGTAAAACAAGGGATGAAGACAAATTGTCTTGCTGATCACCTTGAGTATTTATAGTGATTATTCAAAGTCATAATGCAATAATAGGTCTCAAACCATCCCAGGTAGCTATGCTTATGGTGTAGAAAACAATGAAAATGAATGGGAGAAAGCATGCATAAACCCTCAGGGTCAATGGAACTCTCTCATCCAATGACTGATCGGTGTTCAGATCATTACCCACAATTCCCAGCATCATTCATTTAAACAGCTCTGAAAGGAGGGAAGGATGAGAAAGCCAGGGTTACATAGAGAGAAATGTGAGGGAATGAGATGAGTTAGGGAAAGATAAAGACATTAAAATAAGCTTTTTGGGGAAAGACCAGAATGAAGAAGATGTAACAGGATGGAGTCATAACAAACTTGGAAGAAGCAGAACAGTAGCAAAAATGCAGTAAAATGTGTCTGTCAGCATTTCTTTCTGCCTGCTTTTGTATCCAAACACATTTTTTTCATCACGGCAATGCATTTGAACATTAGTGTCTGGGTGACTGTATGCGTCTGTTCTGTCTGTGTGTGTGTGTGCGTGGGTAGTTAGGTATTCATGTGTTGCTTTTATTCTATAGGCTTTGTGTGTTTGCCCCTGCGTGTGTCCTGTATTCTGTGAGTACCGCTGTCTCTAGAGATAGCAGATCCTAAATCTTCCACTCTTCCTCCTCTGTTACCATGACAACAGCTACAGCTCTCAACAGGTCAATGGGGCCTGTCTGAGCTCACACACACATGCATGCAAAGACACACTTAGATTAGAGAACACACGCATACATTACACACTGTTGAGGAGAGCACGCACATGCTTGCACACAGATGATAAAAGGACTAAAACACACACACACACACACACACACACACACACACACACACACACACACACACACACACACACACACACACACACACACACACACACACACACACACACACACACACACACACACACACGTCACACACACAGATGCAGCACTCTCACATGCTGTGTAATGATAGCATTTAAGCATTACCTGCACACCACAAGGTCAGCCTGAGAGACAAGGAGAGAGCGGGGCTAATAACCATGTTCTCTATATCAAATCCAACTAAGTGGTCATTTTGAAAAGGTGTCATCGAGTGCATTTTTACACACACACACACACACACACACACACACACACACACACACACACACACACACACACACACACACACACACACACACACACACACACACACACACACACACACACACACACACACACACACACACACACACACACACACACACACACACACACACATCAGGCAAACAGATAAATATTCTCAGCTTAATAGAGAATCTGAGCTGAGTTGAGCTGGCAGATAAAATCCGTATATGACTAGTTCTTGTTTGGATTTGTCGGATAAGAGGTTTTGTGAGCTGCATGTTGTGTTTATGTGAGGAAAATAACAGCATCCCTCTTTGTATGTGGATGCAATCCCAGTGTGATCATGTGTCGAATAGCATATACAGCTAGCTTGTTAAAACTCTGAATGTGTATATTGAATAGCAACGTGGTGGTTATTGCTGTTTTTATAGAGCTGTCCAAGTCAATCCCTCCCGATTAGCTTTGGGCATGAATATTTATGTTCTGTTTGAAATGAATACTGCTTTTGTTGGGCTGTTTAATTTGCATTATTAATAGACTTTGTACTTGTATTGATCCTTCACTTAGACCCTCTCCTCCTGATTGTTCCCAAGTGTTGTTTTGCTCTCAGCGGCACAGCAGACAGTAGATGTATTATCATGTTGATGGTAGCAGACCTCAAGGCTTTTTTATATGATGGGTCAGGAACCCCGAATGAGTTACAGGCGTGTTTTCCTGCTGGTCACCGCATGTCCAGTGTGTGTTTTAATGAGCCCTCGGTACAAGGGTGAGGGATTATTTTTGATGCATTTTAGTCCCAGGCTGAATGATCTTGTGGCTGATGCTGTTCAAGGGTCAGTCCTTGATCCAAACATAAACTTATACGGTAAGACTGTAAAGTGGAATATTTCCCCAACTGAAGGAACTTTACTCAAGTCTTCAAGGCCTTATAGAGAAGATATCTTGTAATGTTTTACTTTAGACAGAGTTATATAATAGATAATAGATAATGCAGTTGAAAATATGTCTTCTTGTCTTCTGGATTTGACTTTTTGACAGCGCAACTTATCAGAACAATTATTTTGACGGCATATACAACAAGATCTGGAGTATTAGAATAATTTGACTTGCAGCCAGGAGGAAAGGAAGGAAAGAATAGAAAGGAAAGCAGAACGAGAGCAAAAGGAGGTGACAGCAGTGGCAGTTAGTAATTGTGTTGATGAAAACCAGACCTCCTTTATCTCTCCTTCACATTCCCTCCCTCACTCTCCTTGCTCTCCATTCTCTCTCACTTTGCATCTCTCTCTCTGAGGCCAAGAATAATGAGGTCACTCCCCTCTCAAGGACCGTTCCAAATAAAAAACCCTGTGTGTCTCCTCTCTCATTCCATCTCGCTCTCACTCTTTCTCTGTCCACATCCCATCATCCACGCGATGCCCATATAAGGGCATGCACTGTCTCTCTAACCACCCTTGCACACACAGAGGTTCCTAAGTGACCCAATATGTCTTATTGTGAACGCAAAGGCAAACTGGACAGCTTTGATCTGTCTCACTGTGTAAACTGCTTTTGCACTCTGATATGTGCCTATATATACCTCTGCTTAGGTAAGGATGTTTAAACATACCTCTTAGTTGAAATAACATGCCTGATTTGAACTTGTTTTGTGTTCAATAGCGCTAGAGGTCAAAGTCTGTTTTGTACTGCATAGGTTTTTTCATGGATCATCGAAAACTGGCTAAACCTGGCCCTATTTTTATTACAGGAACCAATTAGGTTTTAAACGTTTGTAGTACATGAATGCAAAATTCAGTATATGCTCCAGTCAGCTGTGTGCTAATTAAGGCTTTGTGGCAAATAATGGTGTAACATTTTTTGTATTCTAAAAAGTCATATCAACTGATAGCAGTTATATACAAAAATCAAAGGCAAAATAAACACCGTACAACAGTTTTTAGTAATTCTCATTTCTCATCGAAAATAATTAGTTTGAGTTATGGAAAAAATAATAAAAACAATTTGGGCAGTTGAAACAATTTAGAAAGTAGATTATTCCTACTGTGAAAATGTCTCTTTGCTTGTGTTTTGTGTTCTCTGTTCCGGTGTGTATGTTCCTTAACCCTCCTCTCAGACCATTTGAAATCATCATCCTGATGACCATTTTCGCCAATTGTGTGGCCTTAGCTGTCTACATCCCCTTCCCCGAGGATGACTCAAACGCCACCAACTCCAACCTGGTGAGTAATCCACGATATTTAAACTGCTTTACAGTAATATACACTCACATGCTGTGAAGTCCACTAGCTGGTTCAAATACCTGTTTGGCTCATTGGTTTTTTCCCCCCATTCCTGCAAGACTTGGTTTTTGTTCTTGTGGTCGGACACCTGCGTTTCCAAGGTGAATGCTTTGTCTTGACTCACATTTGATTTGGTGTGTGATGATTTATGAAACAATTCTTCAGAAGATTTTTCTCTTAATTAGCATTACTGAGCAGCATTGTCATTCACACATATCCAGCTGATTCCACTGCCTGTGTGATTTCCTGCCACGTACTGTATATACGAGGCAGGAGAGGGGGAGGATGTATGACTCTGTGACTAGTTCATGGAGGTGAAAGACAAGATGTGTGAAGGAAAGGAGAGAGGCATTGAAAGAAAGAAAGATGGGAGAAGGACAGAACAGAATTTTTTTTATCAAGAAGGGATTAAAGAAGAATGTCTTTCTTTAAATAATCTCTTGATGAGCTTTTTTTGCTCTTTTCATTGGTTGTTTAAATATAAACTTGTTGATTATGATGTTCCACTTTGAAGCTTGAATAAAATGAAGGGTTTGTTTATTTTGACTGAGGACTATTGAATTGAATCAAATAAAGCTATTTTAGTTGATTTTATCAAAGGCTAAGCATCCTGTGGGAAACTTTTTTGGCTAAGAAAATAGTCGTTTTGATTAGGGAAAGATTTTGCGGTTGCCAAATTGTCATCTGGTGTTATGCACTGAATGTGGTATTATTTTATATTATTTTAAGGTAAAGAAAAAAATCATCTTACAAATGGAAGACATCTGTTGCTTCAGAACTTGATTTTCTGACTGCTTCTTGCCAAACCTCTATTCTAATTACTTGAACCTGGCCGCTAACCAGGGTGTGTGTGTTTGTATTTGCTGGCATGTGTGCGTTTCGTATGTGTGGAAAATAGTGTGTTGCTCGGTGGTATGATAATATATCATCAGTCTATTAGCTATATCTGCTTAATCTGGATGAAAAGCCAATCCCATTGTGTATTGGGTAAGAAAGGAAGGAAGAAAGAAAGGAAGGACCCTGAACAGATCACAATCAATAACACAGCTATAAATCAATATGATTACACGGTTACGCAGTATGTGTGAGTGTCTGTCGGTGTCTTTCTCTGTGTCTGTGTATATGAGCGTGCAGCCAGTGTATTAGTGTCAAAAGGAAACTAATCCTTCTCAGGCCATGTCACATCTGTCACTCTATGCTTCTTCTTTTCTATCTTCTCTTCTTTCTAAGAATGAATTTGCCACATTTACTCATTCTGAAAGCTCACGCCTGTAATGTGCTACTCACATGTTATGAGCTCATTGCTGATTTAGAGAATCTCATTCGTATTATGGAGAGTTTTACTGTTCTTACTTTATAAGAAAACAGTCAGAGTAGCCGGTGATCACATGATCGAGCTAGGAACATTTTGAAAAGCATTCAGTACAGCAGCTTTAGTTATAGCCAATATAGTGCATTTTTTGTAAAAATACCGACTTTTATCAAGCAATATAAATATAAATAATATAAAAAGGGGAAACTTTAAGTAGTGCAAAGTGTATCATTTATTTTCAGTGGACAGTCTAGACTGGCTAACAGTAAGTCTACAGTCTCAATGTCTGTCCACACCACACAGGGGCATTTTAATGACACTCTATTTGTCTTTTTGGAAACCGCACTACACACCTTACCTACTCACCACCAACAGCTGTGGTCGATTAGTTTTATAACCCTTTGACACAGGAAGCGGTGTGCAGATGGACTTGAGGCTTAAAGCAGAATGATGAGGATTAGTAGGTTGTGATTTTTAAACACAACATTCAAAGTTGGCCTACCTGTGCCCTGTACTACGAATCCAGTTCAACATACCCTGGATATGTTTGAGTTATCTGGCTTAACTAACCCAAAACAAACGCAATCTCGCTAAGCGGTCCTACGACGCTTGTTATCAACTCGGTAACTCAAGCCAGGGTTTCTCCGTCCGGCTGAGTGCACGTTCACATGAAAGGGGTGGGGTTAGCAACATTTGACCAATCACAAACATGGACAAGCGTACTGACAGCGCAGCGTCATACTTCCTGAGTGAAAATAAACTATAATATTAGACATATGAAGAAGTTCAACTTTAAACATCCATGACTTAAACACTTTATCCAGGATCAAAGCCACATAGCTGCACCTGCAAGGTGAATACAGCTGGTAACAGAACAAGTGTTTGAATGCGTACATTAACAGGTTTATGATATCACTGCCCCGTCTAAAACACGATCTGACTTTAATTACATTTGACTCGAGTGTTTCGTCAACTTATGTGTTGCTTAAAATAATACTTCTGCATACAGTATGTGACACTGTGAGTGTTGCACGGCCAGATACGGCTCAGCTGACTCAGATAAGGAAATATATGATACATTATGATGTGATGTGATATGAATGATAATGGGACACACATCGACATCTGCACTCACAGTGCCGCAGACTGTACGTAATGTTACTATGATCCGGTTACTTATGTTGTGGCAGATATTTAAGTAAGCTTTCTTAACGCTAATGTTATAATAGTCAGATTGCTCTGAAGATGGGAGGTGATATTCTATTCATGTTCACGTTCACACAGTCAGTGATTTTTGCCGGCCATCTTTCCTGCAACGGCAGCTTTTCTGTGTTTCCTTTCTCCTGTAATATGACTTGATCGCTTTAAACTCCGCACATTGAGCTCTGATTGGTCAGCAGGCAGTGCTTTCACTGAGTTGATCTCTTATCCTGGAACATAACCTGCTCCGGACCAGGCTAGCCGTTCAGCATAAGTTACCATGGAGATCTAGCCCGTTAAGAAGAGAACCAGCGTCGTAGGACCGGAAACCCAGAGTTTACCCTGAAGTTACCTCGCTAAGCGAAAATCCGGCTTCCTAGTACAGGTTGAACATCAACAAAGGAGCAAGGTTAGGTTGCAAGACGACCCAAGATTCAACTTCAGGTTACATTTCATGTTGTTATTGTTATTCAGCTAACCCTAAACACCCCCATTGTTGAGTATTGTTGTCATTTGATGGACACATTATGCTTAGCTTGTTGTGGTTTTGTTTTCTCACCCACACAGTTTTCACATATCTTCCGAATTTTACTATTTTTAAATTGCAAATAAACTAAAAGCTTATACAAAGCTTGACCTCTTACTGAATTATAATCTGAAGCAGCTGCATCATGATGAATGTGGCTCAGTTTCCTGCTGAGGCTCTTTATATTTACCCCTGACCCTCAGTGTGATTGAGTTTTAGAATCAATATGGCGCCCCCTCGCTAGATTCGCTCAGGTCTCTCCTATGTAATACCTCGGATCTGTTGTAATGCTTTCAGTACATGATTTCTATATCTGTCTGCATCCCATAATATGCTGCTATGTCTCCTTGACAACATGCCCAATAATAGCAGCGGGAGAGGTTGTCATGGATATGGTAACCGTAGTGATGCTGCTCATCAGTCCTTCCAGAGGAAAGACTAGTAGGAACCAAAGTTTGAGGAAGTATCTTCTTCCTTTTCAGGGAGGAAATATATGCTGCACTTAGCTCAGGAAACACATCTTTTAGTGAAACAAAGGTTCAATAATCTGAAGTGTAAATAAATGTACACTTTCCTCCTCTTGCTCTTCTTTCATTCTTCTATCTTATCAAATCAATATACTTTGAGATTGACCAAATAATGCTGTACTAACGAAGCAATTAGCTAATAAATAAACCTCATTAGACACTAATTGATGGAGAGGAAGTAACACAGACACACATGTACACACATGTACACGCAAACACATACTTACATACATCCCCTGAGCAATAATGAGGCTTAATAGGATTGGCAGTGATTGAGGATTGAGATAAGGCTGGTGTGATTCTGTGTGTGCACATTCAGGTTAAGCTGCTTTATTGGATTGTCTGCATACATTTATATATTGTCTGCCATGTTTGCACGTCTCTCATGAATATGAGTTTAGGATGTTCAGGGTTGCTCATCTGTGTGTGATAAGGTATGTGTGTCAGGTGTGTAACGTTAGATGAATTGTTTTCATATATATAATATAATTAGTCATTTTTTGTCCTTAAACATGCCTTGGAGGTTTTATTTGATCCAACTCTGATTTGCTTTTATCTAAGACCCTTTTATTGGAGTTGCTGGCAGTTTTCTTTTGTCTTTTTAATAGTGTAGGTTTTCCTGTGATTCAGAAGCATGCCTCCATATAAAGGTGTTATACTTCAGTCCATTGAAACCACTTGACGACACAGACAACACATCTCTGGGATTTAAACGTTCAATTGATCACTTTCTACAGTTCTGGAACCACTTTGAGATTCAACAGTCTTTATTTCCATCAATGTCAACAAATACATCTAGCTACTTTAATATCATTTCGTGAAAGATTAGAACAATAGAACTTCAAACAGGAATATACTTTCTATAGGTAGAAAACGTCAATGTTTTCTTTTATCTCTGATTCTATTTTGTTTATTTACACTTGACTTCAGAACTGTCTTTGCCTTCGTATCCAACATGTTACATTTCATTAAATTGGTGAAATAACCTTATTTTACTGCCTTTAAAAAGAATCAAATACCAATATTAGACTCCAGATATTGTCTGGTGTTTGTTCTTGGGTCGCCACCTGTCCTCCTGCCTCTCCCCATCAGCTCTGCTGTAGAGGATCAGGTTAACATGCTGTTCCTTTTGGTGCTGCTCTGCCGGTTGCTAGGAGTGTCTATTTATAGAAGGAGAGGAACGATCAGCATCTATCTGTACGTTCACTTGTCTAAACAATCTTGGTCTGTGTTTTATTTTGGTGACGGTGTTGTGAGTGTGTTTGAGTGTGTGTGTGTGCCCAACTCTGAATAGTCACAGTGGAATGCAGCTACTCAGTGCATCCAGATTAGGATGTAGATGTGTGTGTACTTTTACTAATAATATTTGTGACAGTGTGTATGTTGTCTATACAATAGAATGTTTGACTCACTAACTATAGTTATCTGATCCTATACACATCAGTAGCCCCCTTTACATAGATTAGAACATTACAATCCCTTGCATGCTTGCTGCAGGACAACCAGTTGCAGCCATACTGGATCCTGGGGAGTCCTTATTTCAGAAATGTAAAATGCTGTTCCTGTTCAGTCCCCAGAGGAAACAAGGAATACCCCTGACAGTTCATATTAGAGACATTGGTGCTTTCCAACTCCGAAGTTACTACTTCAGAGTGCTGTTTAGTTTCTGCTCCATTGGTTCCATATTTCGGAGCCATTTTGTTCTAATTCCCCGCTGCTGCAGGGCTCCAGTGTAACTGATAATCAACCCTAAACACTGTGAAGACAAAGTTTACATTCTACACTGAAAGTTGTCGTTTTATCTGATTAGTTTCTTTGTTTTAAAGGTCCCATGACATGGCCATTTCTACTGATCATAATTCCATTGTTGAGGTCTACTAGAATAGATTTACATTGTTCAATGTTCCAAACTCACATTGGTTTCTCATACAGCATCTCTGTGTAGTATGTGTATTCACTCTCTGTACTAAACGCCTTGTTGGAGCTCCTGCCCCCCCCCTCCCTCCCTGTGAGCCCACTGTGCTCTGATTGGTCAGCTCGCCCACTCTGTTCTGATGAGTCCACCACCGTTACAGTGAAACATCAGTGATTATGTGTTACAATGGCGTTTGTTAGCAACCAGAAAGTGACACCAGTAATGACAAACAGATGAGAATGCTGCGTGGGGTCTGGGTGCCGTGTTAGCGGGACGTTGCGGGGCTCGCTGCTCCGCCCTTTGAGGCGCGAGGAGCCGACAGTGTGAGCGGTATTACTGGTGTCGTTTCCTGGTTGCTCCGTGGGGTCTGCGAGACACCGTGGAGCTCAGCCTGAGCACACACAGACACTCACAGCCTGAGCTCCGAGTGGGTGGGTGGGTGGGTGTGTGTGTGTGTGTGTGTGTGTGTGTGTGTGTGTGTGTGTGTGTGTGTGTGTGTGTGTGTGTGTGTGTGTGTGTGTGTGTGTGTGTGTGTGTGTGTGTGTGTGTGTGTGTGTGTGTGTGTGTGTGTGTGTGTGTGTGTGTGTGTGTGTGTGTGTGTACGGAATTGATCAATATTGTGCAGGCTGTTATTGTTATTTTCTGTTCACTACATTTCTCTATAAGTCAAAAGTGGTTGGCAATATCCAGAGCTAATGGGCAGAACACCACATGGAGGCGATAATGGATCATGGTGAGAATGTTACATTAAACATAAAGCACAGCTGTACTAGTTTATCTATTGAGCTAATAATGTTGGCTAGTATTGATATTTATTTGTTTTTAGGAATTCCTATTAATTCCTTTGCAACTATTATAAGCATAAAACAATATTGGAAAACCGATGTGTTCCTCGCTCATTTTATTTTCTGTTCTCCCTCTTTGGAAAAAGTACATTGGCACAGTTCTTAAACATAAACAATATGGCTTAGGTGTAACATTACTTTAGCTGCTTTGAATGTATTTGTTCGTTAGTGTTCTGAATTAAAATACATAACAACATGGTTTTATTCCTTGTTTCCTCAGTCAGTCCCTCCCTTCTGTTTTCTCTGAGACTTTATCTTCTCTCCCTCGCTCTTCTCCTCCACCTCTAATAAAAGTGAGAGATAAAGACTCTAAATGATGGCAGCTGTGGCACCACATTCATTACAATGCCATTTCCTCTCTTACTTTTTAACAGTCCCATTTCGGTGATAAAGAAAGAGATTTCCACACAAACCTCAGGGCCTCTCCTTCTTTCTTTGACTTTTCTTCACGTACATCTCTCTCCATTTGTATTTTCTGTGTGCCATCCTTTGCATGTATGTGTGTCTTAAGTAAAAACGGAATATCAATATGTCTATTGTTTTAATCCCATGATTCCTTGGCAGATTCCTGAACATGTTCCTGTCTTAAGCTTCCTGTTTACTCCAAACATGCATTGCAGTGTTGGGACTAACGCGTTACTGTAACGCCGTTATTTTTGGCAGTAACTAGTACTCTAACGCATTACTTTTTAAATTCAGTAACTCAGTTACCGTTACTACATGGTGCGTTACTCCGTTACTGCGTTAGTTTTTTTATATAGTCAACAGCCAGGCGAACAGAGATGAGAACTGTACTTAAGTACAGTACTTGAGTAAATGTACTTAGATACTTCCTGTGTCACATGCGGAGACGGGCTGTGGGCGTGTTTGTGTTGTTTACTAACAAGACTATCATGGCAGCGGCGGAGCTCAAGTCTAGTTTCTCCACCTGGAGATATTCTCACTATTTCACTTTTGTCGAGCACAAAGAAAAGAAAGTTTCTGTTAAATGTAAGTTGTGTCTTGGCGGGTCAAAGAGCCTATCTACTGCCCAAACCAGTCATTCAAATCTCTTAAAACATCTGCAAAAACAACATGCTGGGACGAAGCTAGTAACTAAGACCGGCACAGACCCAGACTCAGCCGACGCCACTCCACCTCCACCTACGTAAGCAACAGTGGCTGGATTTTAACCGAGGGACTGCTAGCCAGGGAAAAGTCGATAAAGCCATTGCACGGTATGTTGTAGAACACATGCAGGCTATTGCTACAGTGGAGTCACCCGCTTTCAGGGAGCTCGTTAGCATGATAGCATGTCCGGGCGGCACACGGCATATGAAACGGAAAACGTTTTCCAACTACCTGGAGAAAGAATATACAAAAATGTAAAGCCAGCTAATATCGATGCAATCCAGATTGCATATAATGCATGTCAAGTTGATCAACAGATTGTATTATTCTCCAATGCAATAACAGTACTGAAATGAAGGCTATAAGGGCATTAATATAATGGAAGCCCTTTTTGTAAGTAACTAAAAAGTTACTTTTCACAGTAACGCATTACTTTTTGGTGTAAGTAATCAGTAAAGTAACTGAGTTACTTTTGAAATGAAGTAACTAGTAATGGTAACTAGTTACTGGTTTTCAGTAACTAGCACCACACTGATTCTAGACCACTGTGGTTTTGAGGCTAAGCTTGTATATATTTGTGTGTGCATTTTTATATTTGTTCAGACACATACAAGATCTCTCGATTTGTGTAATGCCCCTATTGGTAATCAGCACGAGAGTTCTATGGCAAACATGTTTATTCAGGTCAAACCAGCCTTATGAAACAAAAAAATTGTAATGCAGACGCCAGGGAAAGCATTATTATAAACATTACATAACTGGCTGGAAAATGCTAGTAATGTTGTCTTGATTTTTGGAAAATGGTTATAAAGCTGCAGATGTGCCAGTGGTAACCGAGATTAGGACGGAGGCAGTGAGGGAGAGAAGGATGAAAAAGAGATAAAGCAGGATATTTTTACTGAGCTAAAAGTGTCCTCTACCTCACATCGACCCACATTACAGCTCCCACAGAGCACAGGGAGAGAAAGAGACAGCAATGTCTCTGTCCATCACGGAAACTCTCAAGTTCTCACTGAAACCTTACTACAGGGAGCCATGTCCGTCTTAATGTCCCAATTTCAGACAGAAACATTCTCTCAAATACAGTTCACTTAAACTCAGTGGCTGTGTTCAAGGCAGCTATTCCTTTCAAACAGAGACATATGTTATACTGGGCTGGAATAAAATAAAAACACAAACCTCAGGAGGGAGTAGAGTGACCAAAGCCCAGTTTAACACTTGTTAAATATTAACTGTGCATATGACATCATACAGATGACATCATGGAAATAGCAGTGCGGTGGCTTGAGAGTATTCAGACTGCTGTAAAGAGGTTACTGTTACAAGTTTACATTTTAAAAGTGTTAAACCCCATGGGGGAAGATGAATTCAACCTATTTCAACGATGTGGAGCAGTAGCCCTGTGATAGCTGTAAGAGGTAGCTATAGCACCATAAAATACATAATTATGAAACGAAAATGGGCAAATGATTATATTTTTTGATACCAATCTGTATTGTAGTTTTCTTAATCTTAATATCTTAAATATTTGCATACAAAAGCAGTTTCTCCTATGCCGTTTACATCATTATGTGTGTGTATGTGTACAAAGTTAAAAAAAGGATAAACAGAGTTCAACTCTAATAAAGACATGTTGAGTTAAACTCAAAACTTAAACTTAAAGTCATGTCCCTTCCCTTTCCGTTTCTCTCTCACTGCTACTGTAAGAACTCAGCATTTAACACACTAGAACATCTGAGTTGAATGTGTAGGACCATCTCATCACTCGCATCCCAGTGTTAGACGAAAACACCACAATTTGCTTTAACAGCAAACATTAGGGCCATGGCAACAAAGCTGAAGGAAGTGCACAGTAGATCTCTGGGGAAATGAGGGTGGTAAAAAGGTGGAGTGTGTACTTTCTGTGTTCATGTGTGTGTTTGTGACTACATCATTTCAGGCTAATATTTGTCCAGCCATTAAAGCCAGGTGTGACATCACAAGCAAAGTGCACTCAGCTACACTCTAAAAACGAATTCAGGCGACCTTTCACCTCCACTCAATTAAATGCATGGTTGCAAGATAGAAATGTGAGTTAATTGATTTAGATAAACATTTTAAGTTGCAAACATTAATTTACAAGTTGTGTTGACGTAATAATGTTGGTAATTACATCAACTTAATAGTGCGTGTAATTTGAACTCTGATTTCTGCGTTAATTGACTTCAAACTAAATTCAAGTTGTAGTAAGTAATGCAATTGGCTTGATAACTTAATTGTTCTACACCTTGAGTTAAGGATTTCAAGTCCACTTCCACTTAACATGCCTGGACAAGTTCCGACAGTTAAGACAAATAGAAATATACAAAGGACATTTTAAGGTGAGTGTCGTCTTTTGTCTTTCAAATACAGTAGATAGCCTTGTAGTTGCACTGTATGGCAAATTGCTGTTTGACCAAACTTAGCAGCCTTTGAACTGTGAATAGTTCTGTGAGAGGATACAAAGTAGTAGAGGCTACTGTGAGAGTAACAATACTTTGGTTACTATTGTGATATCGCTTTTTATTCAAAATGAATCTCGTGAAGCAGATCAAGGATGCTTCTTGAGGTAGGATCGTTATTTAGAGTTGTCATTGAAATGCAAGTTGTTGGCAGTCACCCATTCAGAATATATTCATTTAGGTCATTTCTCTTTTTTTCCTTTTTCAAAAATAGCACAATACAATTGAAGTACGCAGATAACTATAGCCATCCGCTGCCTTGTCGTGTACCTTGGAGAAAAGGAAGAGGACCTTTTCAAGTAAAAATCTTGAAATAAAATAAAATCCACGGACACAGGACAAAAGCACTGCTCTCTGTCAGCTACATTTTGAAGCATATTGCACTTTTGACCACACCCCAATCAATAATATCTTAGCAACGTTCAGCATGGATAGGTGTTGACAGCAATGGCACGGGAAAAGGATTGTGTAACATTTGAAAAGTGGCTTCTGCTCTTCACTTAACCAGTTCACATATTATATGGAACCTGCTAAAAAAATGAGAAGATACACTAAAACTTGCACGGTTGTGATCGATACAATCTGTCCACATGCATTTAAACACTAGGCAAAGTACTCAAAAGCACCTCTGTGTGTCTTCAGGACCACGTTGCCATGACGACACACACATCCAGACTCAATAGGTGAAAACAATAGCAGCGTTGCTTTAGCAGCTGGTAATAATGGCTCTGAATTAGCTAAGAGTGACAGTTTAAAAAGTATACAATTACCTAATTCATTATCTCTTATGCGCTAACCTATTATTTAATGTGCTTCCAAAGGACATGAATATCGCCTTCATCAGTGACCGGTCCACCCCAGGATCTGACCATACGATGGCACCATCGTGGTCGAGGGAAACAAATGAATGAGCAAGCATTCTGCGATAAATGTGTTCATACTGTTTGAAATAATGACTGTCGGCAGTGGAAACATCTTTGTTACATCTTTTATAAAATGGATGTGTGTGATCTGCAGATTGGTGGCCATTGAGAGTTTGTTTCTGTAGTTTTACAAAAACTTTACAGATTTTACATATTAGGCACTGGTTTTAAATCTGCAAAGGCCTCTAACTTCGATGTGATGACAGCATTTATTTGCTGTGTCCCCATTTCCCATGGTAATATGGCTAATGTGTTTATTTATTATTTAAGGGGGCAATTTAAATTTGTGTTATTTATCTTTTTTTTCAAGATTTAAATGAAGCTCAGCGCAAGTTCTTTCAGGAAGACTGGGGGCCCTTCTCTCTTCTCTTAGTTTTCATTTCCTCGCTCCTCGGTCTCGGCCTCACCGGAAGTTGATTTGTCTGCGCCATCTTGAGTAGCGTCCCAATGGCTTTATTTTTGCCGGAGGAGCGAGGAGCGATAATGGAGGAGCTATAACCGAGGAACCACCAGACCATCCTTCGATGAAATCCTCAGACACTCGCCCCGCCCCCTTACTGTGTATCGCTCACTGATTGGACGAGGCAGTGCATGCACTGATCTGATGCTTCTTGACATGAGAGCTGTTTCCCAGCGGAGTGAAGAAAATACATGAACCTCACGGGACTCACTCCTCAGTTTATACCGTGTTTTGCTTCAATTAATGTATCATTTAGTTACAAATATGTGATATATCTGAACAACAAAGTGGTCAAAAATCATTTTCTTCATTTATTGGAAACATTTTCATGATCGCTTTTTTCGTTATTTAAGAATGGCGTTTATCTTTTTTGAGAATGAGTTCTTATTTTTTTTAACGTATTGGGGTCTATAACAGTGCGGCGTCATCACAAACGGACGTCGCTTCACGTGACGCTCCGGAGGAAAGGACGTCCCATTGCTCTTAAAACTAATTTCCCTGCTTCTCGTGGTTTCCTTGCGTCTCTCCATGCTTCCCTGGTGGGAGGGACTAGTCGCAGGGAAACGACGCAAGTGAGGGACGCAAGGAATCCATTTAACCGAAGTGAGAAGGGCCCTGGGGTGTATATACATTCACTCCGCAGCTGCATATAATCAGCTCATCACAGGCGTTCTCTTTAACCTATTACATTCACCTCATTCTCCAGCAGCCAATCAACGTGCTGCAGCCACACTATACAATGGTTCTCCTCTCTCCTGCAGTCAGCTGTGATTTCAGGTGTTCATGCACCTTATCATACTGTGTGGCATGTGTCAATACATGTTCAAACTAAATGAATTCTCTCCTGATTGAAACATCACGTGTTGAAATAAACAACTGCAGTTCAAAATAAAAAGTGAATTACCTAATATTTTTGTTGTGAAATCAATTAATTTCTTTCTTTAAAGGCAAAAACATGAAAAAGCTAAGAAAGAAAACTATTGAATACAATATATTTGGAGCAACTTAATTTATAAATAGTTGTCAACTTAAAAACGTGTGTTCACAATGATGGTAATTAAGTACATACAACTTAAAATTCCTTTTAAATCATGTGGTAAAACTAGTCGGAACAACTCAATCTTTTGAGTAATCAACTTCAAAACTTGTGTTTATGCTACCAATTATTAAGTAAGTGGTAATTAAAAACACCTCTGATTGTAGAGGAAAAGCATTCTCCCCTAACTCAAATAACTTTGATGCTTTAAGACAATTTCATTAGAAGTTGTCTTAACTCAATAAACATCGATGCAAACTGCTGCGTTGATTTTCTTTGTTGAGCCAAGGCATTTGTTTGTGTACTTTCAGCTAATAGCTCCCCTACAATCTCCTCTGAGCCTAATGCCAAACCTCAATCCGTTGATTTCGTTAGCACCAAAAACTAAGTGCTGTTTGGGTGCAAACATTGACCTTCAGAAGCAACAGGAAGATGCAAATAAGTCAATAACAGACTTGGAGCATCATTTTATTTCCCACCTCCTGTAAATTGTCAATAAAACGAATGGATGCTCTTTTCTGATATGAATGCATTGTGATTGAATAACTAGAAGTGATTTAGTGCAGAATGGTCAGCTCTCTAACTCTCTGTTAGAGAGAACTAGCTGTCATGTCGGTGTGGTATTCACTGACATTTAGCCATCTGGGATCTGGCTCTCAGTCTCTATCTCCCTCTTACACAAACACAACGTGATGTTTCATATAGACATCCTCAGTTGAAACACTTGCTGGTGATAAGGTGTGTCACTATGATGCAGAACACTGTGTACCTGCACGCTTGCTAGTGTGGTTTGTGTGTTTTGCCTGCATCATCAAAGGACCGGGTTCCCATAGAAACAGATGTTTCCGTTTTCTTCCTGGTGGCCACATGTGACAGACTGTTTCTGTGTGTTTGCACATGTGTGTGTGCTATATCCAGAAAGTATGTCATAAGGACAAATACTTTTAAATGTAATACGGTAATAAGGTGAATCAAGGAATGGGTCGTATGTATCCCTCATTTATCTCCATCATTTAGTCTATACCAAACACAAAGGAGGTGTAAATAAGGTGAAGCACATAATCATAATTAAGTTTTGTATTGTGCAAAAAAGGCAGTACTTACAGTATAGGCTTACAATATATGAAAGTAATTCCTTTGACTTTATACTTTGATCATTTAGGCCTACCATGACATGCAGTCAGCAGGGCCAGTGTTTGTTTGTATTTATTCCGGCGATGAGTCATCTACAGTGTACTAGTGAATTCACATTAAAAGATGAATATCAGCTGTGGGTTAGCTTGTGGCTCTTTATCAGTCATTGTTGAGAGGCAGATAGTCATGATCAATACAGTGGCCTGCTCTGACTCTAAAGTGCTTACACACAGGTCCATTCACTCAATGATGTTTATCATGGAATCAATATGCATATTGGTATTTACTGTAGCAAGTCTCGTCACTTTATCAATCTGTAAAAAACCAGTTTCCAGGTTGTGTTTTTGTTTCTTTTTAGGAAGTTGTGAAACCTTCCTTTATGGTGCATATAAGGGCATGCTAACACTTAAGGTCCAGTGGTTAGCTGCCCAAAAGCTTTATGTTCATGCACCATTTCCCCAGGACTCCATTCTCAGAAGTCTGCCTCTGAATGAATGGTACCCAGTGATTGCCATCAAAAAAATTATTAGGCAAATCTATGGGTAATAAAAAAAGGTTTTCCATGAAATATCAAATAGACATTTTAAGAAGTTCCTCTATGTTTGATTTATAGTTTTGAAGCTACTATTACGGCCCGTCCACACAGCGGCGTGCGCTGACGCTTGCCGGCGGGCGTGTCTGAAACTCGACCAACAACCAATCACATGAATCTCCCGCCCCTGACACACAAGCAGCGGTTTGATTGGCTAGAGCTTGTACTGGCATATGATTCGATTGGCTGACGCCTCGCCGAGGCGTCAAAAGTTGAACATTGCTCAACTTTTGCAGCGAGTCACGCCAGCTACGCTCCGCGTCGCTTCCCACGATGCATTTCGGCTAAAAGTGACGTCACCCCATTCAAAGTGAATGGTGAAGCGTCAACGCACGCCGCTGTGTGGACGGGCCGTTAGACAGTGGTGTTAAGAAGTAGATTAACTCAAGTACTGTACTGAAGTACAATTTTGAGGGACTTGTACTTTCCCTGAGTATTTCAATTTGTTTGCTACTTTGTATTTTTACCCCACGACAATTCCGAGGTATATCATGTACTTTTACTCCACTACATTCATGTGATACCTTTAGTTACTTTGCAGATTTGGTTTAAAAATATATTACACAAGACTTTAGTTACATCTGACGTAACATTCACAAGCTACCCTTCAGCATACAAATACATTAAATGAGCTAAAAACATATCATATATATTATTGTGGATTGCGCCGATCTGCATAGTGAGTATCTTTACTTTTGGTACTTTAAGTATATTTTGATGCTAAAACTTTTGTACTTTTACTTGAGTAACATTTTGATTGCAGGACTTTTGATTGTACTCTGGTACTTCTTCTTTTACCTAAGTACAATATCTGAGTACTTCTTCCACCTCTGCTATTAGATAACAGAACGCTTGCCCTAGATAAGGAATAATAACTAAATATAAGTCCCAATGTAAAAGCAAAAGTGTTGAAAAAACTATTATGGTATTATATTTAATATTGTACTTAGACGTACATTAACAGTACATGACTAATAGATGTACATAGCGCATATTCCCTGCTTGTTGTGTGATGAAACGACCTGGACCACTGACCAGACTTATTATCTCTTATTGCCTACTTTTCTTCTGACCTCTGTCATCCTATCATCAACTCCCTCCTTCCTGTCCCCCAACTGTCAGGTGTGTGTGCGTGCGTGTGTGTGTGTGTGTGTGTGTGTGTGTGTGTGTGTGTGTGTGTGTGTGTGTGTGTGTGTGTGTGTGTGTGTGTGTGTGTGTGTGTGTGTGTGTGTGTGTGTGTGTGTGTGTGTGTGTGTGTGTGTGTGTGTGTGTGTGTGTGTGTGTGTGTGACAGAGCCCTCCCTATGCTGCACCCCCCGCACCCTCCCGCTCCTGGGAGGTGACCCAGTTTCCCATGATCCAATGCGGCTGCTTCTACTGCGTCGTTGCCTTAGCAATATTGTGAAGTCCTTTAATGCCGACTATGACTGCACCATGAATAATGGATAGAGAGAGTGACAGTGTAATAGACAGAGGGGATGGGAGACGGGGAAGGATGAGTGGAGAGAGAGGTAGCAGAGGAGGGAACAAGTCAAAGATAAGAGGAAGGGACATTTGGCCTGTAAAGTGATGCAAAGATCAAGTTAAAAAAGAAACGAACAAACAATAATGGAGGGAGAAATGGAGGTATGAAGAATTTGAGTGATGAAGCTGGACAGAGAAATGATGAAGGATACAAAAAAAGGAAAGTCTGCTCCTGTCACAGCTACAGTCAATTCAACACCAGTGAGTTGGTGTTTCACATCTTTTCATTCATTCTTCCACATGTGTTGAAATAACTCATTGAATGGGTTAGATAAGTGTCACCTTCTGGAAAACAGTACATCTTCAGTGGTGACTTTATGCTGCACTTGTGCAGCAAATGCTTTTTGCTGAAACTACATTATTTATCATACATCTAAATGATCACCTGCTATTTGTTATGTCGCTCTAAATGTAAATTGTCTTGCGGGTAATGTAGTTCAGTTTCTTTGACGTTAAAGGCCTTACACTATACAGTCAGTGAGACAAATGAATGGTCATAAACGCTTAGGGATATATTCTGGTGTTTATGTGTGTGTGACTATTTATATATATATAACTGTGTCTGTAAGAATGTGTTTATGAAGGTGCGTGTGTGCTTATATGGGCATGTGTGTAGCTTGTAGTGAATCCCTGTTACAGCATACACCTGTTGAATAGCATTTCAGCTCACACACACACACACACACACACACACACACACACACACACACACACACACACACACACACACACACACACACACACACACACACACACACACACACACACACACACACACACACACACACACACACACACACACACACACACACACACACACACACACACACACACACACACACACACACCCAGGTGCATGTAGAGGTGGTCTACCTTTCTGCCAGAGCTGTCAATCCTCAGGCTGGCATTGAGGTTGTACAGCAGTGGGTTCAAACACACACAACCAACACTCTCTCCAATTGGCCGCTGTGAATTATATATTTTACTTCATCTAAAAGGCTCTTACGAGCCCACACAGCCTTTAACTTCAAAGCTAGAAGTTAACGGGCTTGCATACATTTGCTCAATAAAAGGAATCAAAGAAAAGACTACAGCATGTACGCAACCAGCCATGCTTGCTTAACGGATGTTGTGGGGGCTGAAAACATGTCTAACCCCTCTATTTTCCTGTAGTAAAGGTTCCAGTGTGTTAATTGCACATGCAGTATTCTGAGGAGCCAGCTGTAAGGCTGTAATGACTGTCTTCTTTCAAGCCAAGACCTCTTTAAAGACAGAGGGCATAGAGTGTAACTGTGAGATGGAGGTTTACATGGGAGTTAAGTTGTTCAAAGTCTGTAGTGCAGTTGTTTTTCATACTGATCTAAACACTGAATGTCCTCTTTCACCATTTAGCCAATTTAGTTTGAGACATTCCATTTTTCTTTAAGTCATTTCATAAATATTGAGCTTATGATGTAGGGCAACCGCTGACAAATACTCTCATTATCTTTTAAAATCAATATTAACACAACTGGCAAATGAAGGTGAGGAAAGGAAAGGGCTGCTGTGCCAATGTTCAGCATGCCAGTTATTCCATTTGAACGATGTCTCTATTTAGCCTATAAAAATAGCCAAAACATTCAGAACCGAAGGATATATATTCAAACATAACCTTTTGTTAATTTTTGCCTTTTTTTCTCGTAATATTGAGAGAGAGAAAAGAGAAATGACTTGTCTGTTGCAATACTTAATATACAGCATTTTTGCTTAATAATCACTTCAATGATTCTACTACCAACTTCTTGCCAAATGATTTTCTGTGATCAAGTAATGATTTTTTGGAGTAATTAACTTCATTGTCTGTAAATTAAGCCAATTCCATGTTCAGGAAGAGATCTGCAGCTAGACATTGTGCTAACTACAACCAGACCGTAACGTTTGGGGCTCTCCGACGTGTAGCCATCTCCTCCAGTGAACCCGAGTTAAAAAGGAGAGAGCTGTACTACATATGCTGCACACACGCACGCACGCACGCACACACACTTTTATGTGTGGGGGGGGGCGAGCAAGGGAGGGAGACAAACAGAGGCAGAGAAGTGTAGTGCGTAACTGAATATTGGGAGGTTACGGTTAAAGAGAAGGATATGGGGTAGACAGGACCAATGTGAGAGAGGGGGGGATTGTGGGTAAACTGAATGGTAAGAGAAGAGAGCAATGAAAAACAAAGGGTGACGTTTAAAACGATTCAAATATTATTAAGCATGCTGTTAACAGTACTATACAAATAGTGCTATAATCGCTAGATATTTACTGTGATTATCTCAAAAGACTGATTGCTACCAAGATGCAGTTGTGAACTTGTGAGTGTGAATGTGTGTTTGCTTTTGCAACCATTTATGTAGCTTAATCCCTGTTACTGCTGACTGCAGCACACACCTGTTGAATGGCACTTTAGCTGGCACACACACAAACACACATCCACTCTCTTTCTGGAGCAGACACATACACACAGGGGCATGTAGAGGTGCCCCCCCACTTTACTTTCTGCCAGAGCTGTCAATCCTCAGAATGCCATTGAGTTTGAACAGCAGTGGGTTCAAACACACACAGCCAACGCTCTCTCCCATTGGCTGTTGTAAATAATATATTTGACTTCATCTAAAAGGCTTTGAAAGTGCCCACACAGCCTTTAACTTCAAAGCCAGAAGGTGACACAGGCACGCATACATTTGTTGAAAAAAATAAAGCCTTGTGCTTTACTGTAGCGATGGTGTCCTCTAAGTTGAAGCAAGGTAAACCTTTTCAATAAAATGTCAACTTCCATAAGTCACAAGGGTGCAGATGAATTGAAGATATGACGTGGTGCATACATCAATGCCACACACGATACATTGAGCAAACCTACAGGACATTTGAACATAAATAAGTTGTGTAAAGTTTATCCAAACCATCTATGTCTTGTCTTTGTTCATTTTAACGAGCGCCTGCATCCTTTAAAACGCCTGTGCTCCTCAGTGTGTGGAGCTGCTTCCTTGTAAACTTCTCTCATCCCTCTGACTTCACTGTAGTTATAAAAGGATACAGATATAGATATTTCACAGCAATAATGACTTGGAAGTGAGTGAGCCAAACTTTTAGGTTGCCAGGCAACTCGATCGACACCAGCGACCGTATATGGACGTTTCTTATTTTATCTTAGCTTTCAACTTCCTATCACTGCTACCCTGACTCTTCTGACACGTCCCATGTTTTTTCTCTGTAAAGCATTATGTCTTAAACTGGTCAGGTACTGGTTCTATATCTCCTTTTCTCAGTGTTTCTCACACTAGTATGTTGCTATCTCTTATATTCTTATACCATCTCTCTCTTGTTCCATATGTCTTTCTTTGTCTTTTATTGTTTCTTTTTGTTCCAAAAATGTGCGTGTTAGTTAAAGGTTGGCGATATAAGGGCATCCAACTTAAGAATAACTTATACTACTTTCACTGGACCTATTTGTATATTTTGGCCTGTATTTGAAATGAAATCCCTGGTTTTAATCATACACTTTTAAAAGCTGTCCCATTTGAACTGATCAGAGACTGGGGATTGTGCCACAAATAACCACTCTACAGTTACAAATGTTGTATTAAAGCCAAAACATTGATTACAACATATTTTCACTTCAAATATGTTCCATGTCTTTACCCGCACATTCAGGTAAATTCAGTTAATACATTTCCTCTGATTAATATTCATAAAGGCACACTTTAGGGAGAATACAAAGTCTCAGCCCTGTAACCTCAGTTTTGTCTGATTTTTTCTCTAAAGGAATTGTTCATGCCTTTAGCTAAAGTATGACATGTAACGCAGCCAACCTGTTCACTTTAATAAAGCAATATAGCATCATCACTAGTGTAGCAATGGAAGGAGATGTTTTTCTAATGATATGGCCAAGGGGTAACAGGGTGATATGCACATGAAAGCATCCCCCTTCTCTTTCCTCTCCTGTCTCCTCCTCTCTCTGCTTCTTATCTGTTCACTTCTCCTTCTCCCTCAGCCTCACTCTTTCCGTACATGCTCCCTGATCTAATTAAAATGCCATCTTCAGTTCACTGGTGAGCCCCCTCCCCTCTTCTCTCTGTGCTCTGCTGCAGTGTAAACACGCTGTGTCATATTTAAAGTCTGAATCTGCTGTGTCATGATTTGAAAGCTAAGCGGCTGATCCGCCATGTTTGACAATGTGTCTGTGCCATGTTTCGGTGGACTGTGGCACGCTCAGGGCCATTGTCGCCACCCTGGAACTGATCTGGAGGTGAGAGCCTGTTGATGTCATGTTGAGGCCTGCAGCTATGGATTCAACTCACTTCACAAACATTATAGTTTGAATTCCTAATATTTGTCCTTTCGAAATGGGCTGAGTTTTTTTTAAAGATCTTTCAACACAGACTTATGATGTCGTCAACTATCTCTCACTCCTTTTCTGTAATGTGCTGCCCCATTCGAACATACACAAACACACACACCATCACAAAAGTAAACATGTGTCCAGAACAATGAGTTGAATTCATGAGTGATGTTGAAAAATGTGTACTTCAGTGCAATCGTGGTCTGTTTCCTGAATTTCCCTACGGGGATCAATAGAGGTTTATCTTACTTATCCATTTTTTAGAAGAAGATTTACTACTTTTCTCTTTTTTATATCATTTTAAACTAAATACTTACTTAATTGACTACAAGACAAAACAATTCATTTATTTATCAAAAAATAATCTGCTGATTAATCCATGATGTCGTTATTTGTTCAGCCTTATCCTAAGTCATACAGAATCACGTACACACCTGCCTGGAGGCAACAAAACAACATCCTGAACCCTTTGGTCCAGAATATTTAACACAGGAGTCAGGGACATCTCCAAGGTCTTCTTTTGTCTTCCCTGATACTGTAAGGGTTTAGCTTTTAGCTTGACTTCCACGCAAGTCTATTTATTCTAACAAAAGGTTGTAGTCGGATTGACCAACACACCCAGAGACAGCAGCTCTTTCTCCACCCTGTGTTGATCTGCTGGTATCTCATCAGCTTCCAATGAAAGCCGACAGATTGCCAGTTTAAAGGCAGCTCTCCAATTGGTCCAGAGCTGTGATGTAACCGTGTCTCCCATACATTGATGAATGAGTGAACTCTAATCTAATTCTAATCTTCAGCAACCTCCAAGTCGGATTTAATTATGAACTCAACAAAGATAGATTGAAATGCACACCCACCCACCCACCCACCTACCCACATCCACACACAAAGATGAGCATACAGTGCGATACATGCTGTAATGCTTTGAGGGAGGCAAACACAGATTTAGATTTATTTAGCATGATTGGCCACATTTTCTTCATTCTTGCAATGTAGTAGCTTTCTAGCTAACTCAGGGGTCGGCAACCCATGGCTCCGGAGCCCGCATGCGGCTCTTTAAGCCCTCTGCTCTGGCTCGCTTGAGCTTAGACAAAAATAAGAAGGAAATAAAATACAAATATTTGTAGGACTATTTATATTTTGTTGCATGGTTGAAAATGTTTCGTATCTTGTATTTTGAGGTGATACCCAAAAACAAAACGGTTTTAATTAGGGCAACTAAAATTGCGTCATATCCTGCTACGGTCCCGCACCAGCGCCTTTTCTTGCAGGCGAATAACCTGACCCCCGGCTCGATGAGCGAACTATGGATAAATCAAAGAAAATAAAAGTACCGGAGGAACACAGAGGGTTTGATTCTGCGTGGTTAGAGTTATATGCTTTCACAGCAAACGATGCTGGCTTACCGGTATGTTTGATATGTGGAGAGAAGTTGTCAAAGGTGCTGCAGCCTTTACGTATTGGAGGGAAAACACGGAAGAGGAAGACAGCTGACGATCTTCAGTCTTCATTCAATCAGTTAACTCTTTTAAGGGAACAGCTATATGTTTTATTTATTTCAAAGTGGGCCCATTTTAATTATATTCATTTTCTTCAAATGTGCAGAGGACTCCCCAAGTGCTGTGTTGATTTATTTTAAAGTTGGCCTGTGTATTTTCTTTTTATTCTCCTTATAAGAGTTTCTTGTTTATTATTAGAGGTAAACAGTTTTCTGTTATGTAATAAATAATAAATGTATAACAATAACAAATATATACAACTTTATAAGCTACCAAGCTATCAAATATGTTTTGCGGCTCCAGACAAAAAAGATTGGTGGAAAAGGGGGCAAAATGGCTCTTTTGGTCAAAAGGTTGCAGACCCCTGAGCTAACTGAAAAGCTCTACAGTACCATTTGAGCAGTCAAAGTGTGAAACCATTTCTCAAATCACTCGAAACGTTTCCCCTAAATAGGACTGGGAGATAAAAATAACACATATATTCAAATGTTTGGCATCTTTAAAAGAAATCAGCTTCAAGCTGTCTCACACTTTTATCTATTTTAATCTTTTCTGTCTCATTACATTTTCCTGTTTCCGCTCTCTCTCTCTCTCTCTCTCTCTCTCTCTCTCTCTCTCTCTCTCTCTCTCTCTCTCTCTCTCTCTCTCTCTCTCTGTTGCTACCTGGCAACAAGCTGGTTTCCTTGGTGATGGAGCTTAGTAGCCTCACATTTGCAGAGACGGGTGTATGTTTATGACAACTGGGACACACAGGAAGCATGCAGCGAAGGCATGCTCATACTAGTGTAGGCACTAGGATTTACACATATATATGCCCACTGATATTAACACTTGTATGCATATGGCTTCTTAAACAAATGAATCATTCAATAAGTTGCATGATGGAATTCCCTGTTTTTAAATTAAATATCTTCAAACAAAGACAGAATGAGGCAATAAACAATGTGGCATAGAATTGTGAGCACAAACAAACATACTTATATTTACTTTCAGTCTAGCAATGTTTATAGTTTGGCAAAGGCCTTTATTGTAAACAGCTTCAAACTGGCAATATTTTGGAGTAGGCCCTTTTCCTGTTTCAACATGGCCAGGTCCACAAAGATATGTTTTCCCAGTTTGGTTTGGAAGAACTGGCCTGCACATCAAACTCATCCAACACATTTGGGATGAAGTCGAGGCTGGACTGTGTCTGTGCCGCATCACCTACACTCAGTGCCCAGCCCCACTCAGGCTGTTGTGGACAGGAACACATATCTGCAGCCAGGTCCCAACATCATGTGGAGAGCCTCCCAGGAAACTGGAAGCTGTTACCGCTGCATATAAATGCTGAAATATGCTTTCTAACACTCACATATGGATGTATTGTGTGGATGTCCTCATACTTTATTTGGCTGCCAAAAAACTCTCTGAATACGGCACATTACTCAACGTGTACTCATTACAGTAAATGTAAAGTGTGCTGAATAAGATTGATATCTGGTATGTACATTTTAAACATAAAAGGTAAACTGGCCGCCTGTAATATGTGTAATAACTCATCATAATAATGCACAAATTATCAAAAATGATCTGAAAAGAGTATGTTTTTTAGCCATCGTGTAAATTCTGCTTATACGGTCCCCCTTCTCTGCTTTCAGCTTTTGTCCAAGGTCTGCCTTTATTTATCAAATGAAGTGTCTGAGAGGTGTGCTACAAGAAGTATAAATTGTTAGTCACTGTATGAAAGAACCATGAGAAATGATCTGCCTCTGTGACTTTCACACTAAAGTTTTAGGTTGTAGTCACAAGGGAGACAGATGGGCTGTGAAGAAGATGGGTTTGGCTACAGCGTGTCCGAGAGAGAAAGAGAGAGATGTTTATCACTCGGCAGATACACACGCACCATCTCAAACTGTGGTGGTGCAGCTCTGCTCTGTTTACCATGTTTGGAGAAAGAAGGTGAACAAACGATTCAAAGAGCTAGAGAGAACCAGAGAGAGGCTCCAGTGTTAACGTGACACTTTAATGAGTTCAAAGGGCAAAGAGCGATGAGGGAGGAGCACAGACAAGCAGAGGAGAGATTGTCTTGTCTCTTTGAACTCAAAACTGCACAGCCAAAACGGCCTATTCCTTTTTAGGGTCCATGTTTTGTATTTAGTCTAACCACTCCACTATTTATAATTGCATGCAATTTCAATTAGCTTGCACAGGCAAATGTATTAGTGGCGCTTTATTAAAACCTGTTGGTTCAGAATGATAATAGCAGCCTCTACAGCTTTCCATAAGTGTCATTAACTGACACTGGCTACTCCTTTCACTGTAATTGTCATCGGAGCTAATAGTCCCTGTGCGTGACTTCATTCAAGAGGCCCATTTATGTGAATCTGAAAGAGAAACCTTCATACAAGCCCTATTCAAAGTGGAAATGTTTCAAGAGTTGTGGGTTGGTTCGGTATCCCAATGACAAGAATATTTTTCTTGTATTTACAGTACATGTGTCCCATAACGCGAAACAATTATATAAATGTCTATATATCTTAAAAAAAAACAAGAAAAAGGAGCTTAAGAGTCAGAAGTGCTTTATTGCAATAGAGCCCAACATTCTTTCACAATGTCCTAAATAGTCACATATATTACAATACCTTACATCACAGCATATAATCATGGTTTGGAAAATGCATACAAAATAGCATCAAAAGAAAGTGTTTTACTGTTTTGTATAACAGCAGTCATAACCCTCGTGGGTAAAATACAAATCACAAGGATTGGCATCCAAGTTTGATACGGGCATATTTTAATGGATATGGCTAAAATAAAGCAGTTAAAATGCAATGTCTTTTCTCCACTGTGTTTTGTCCATCAATCCGCAGTGTTTGGTTGTGATTGAGTGCTCTGACACCCTGGTTAGCAAAGTACACGGATTTGCTCCAATGGTAACCCCTCTCTTAGCAAAGAGCAGTGTACTGCTGAACACACCGGTGTAGATTGGACCTATCACCAGTTAAAATGACAAATGTGTCCAGCTATGCACTGTTGCTGATGTATGTAAGTTGAGGCAGCACTCAGCAGTCATATGTTAAACCCTAAACTTTGGAAGGCTTGTTTCATTGAATGATGATTCAAACACGATAATGCTCTGTTTTTCATTCACACCTGCACTGTACAAACTGTTGCTTTGGTAAAAATAATGTGTCAACAGTTTCCAAGTAATTGTAAGAGTTTAGTCAACTGTTGCATTTTTTGAGTTGGTGAAACTTACTTTTTTTGTTTTCCTCTACTCAAGAATGTGTTACTTTGATAAAGCTTGTAAACAAATGCAATTTTAGGAGTTGGGTAAACTCACTAATGTGATTTCTGCAGGTGAAAAGATGAGTTGAGCCTACAATTAAAAGCCAAGATATTAAGTGTAACCAATGCAAATAACAATCTGCTAAGAACCACATAAGACAAGAATAAATAAAGTAAATTATAAAACACAATTGAGTTGCTGTATATACGACAACCCTTTAAATATTTGATAGCATTGAAACATTGCAGATTAAACAAATAGATTTAAAAAAGAGAATGTTAAGGACATGCTAATACATTTTATTAAAATGTGATTATATCAAAATTCTTTTTCATAAAACAGTAACAAGTTTGTCTAAAAGCAAAACACATTAACATACATGGAGACACATGGTTATTACTTGATGGTTATAACTGCATCTGGCTCTGTTGCACTTAAACCTATGCTGTTCCTTGTATATACAAACGAAACACTACATTGAGTACAAATCAGGACACACCACGTGTTTTCCTCAACAACAAAAATAAAATCCGTCAAACATGGATTTGCATCTATAGTGTTGCATAAGCATGAAAAATATAGTTTGCACTTCATATTGAATAATAACAACTCGATGCTGTAACTGCAGACTATGAGTTTAAATTGGGTACACATCTAGATCGTAGAAAGATAATAAATTGCTCACAGTAAAACAAACGGTGAAATACATACAGAGGAATTAATATCAAATAGGCGCGTTAGTAACTTACTCTTACATAACCGCTGGGTTATAGAGTAGTAGGGAAAAGCTTTAGCGGAGGTATCTTACCGCACAAAATGCTCGGCACCAGAGCCTCTGAGCCCCGCGGCCGCATGACGGTGCCCGGCCAACGCTTAGAGCAGCACAGGGGAACAGTTTGCGGAGTTGATTCTTAATACGTACTCTTAACATAACCACTTTTAACAGAATTGGATTGGTAAGCACTTGATGCAAACTTTGCCCAACACCATTTGTGCGAAAAAATAGACTACATGAGCATGACAGGGCTGAGTCTATCTTTAACAGCAAATTGGCGCTGGCATGCATTAAAATGTCAATGTTCCGTTCGTAACAGTGAGTACAAGAAAAGCAAATAACACTTGGTAGTTAAAAAGCAGTAATTAATAACTCAGGTGGTATGCTTACTTGTTTTACGATGATTTGAAGTAGTTCAGAAGCAAGCACATGTACATCTGCCGCAAAATCGCTGTAAAGAGGAACCGGAAGTCTCACACCGCGGTATTCTCGTTTGAGGGCGTGTCATGACCGTGGCGTTGACAAAAGCCTTTTTATGAAGTTTTCCAAAACGTATTTATAAGAGAGTTCAGAAAATGTGACTATTAATTTATAAATTAATGAATTCTTAAAACATGTTATTTAAACGCACATTGAAAAATCAATTTAGGGAAAATAAATTACATTAGAAAATAGAGTTTTATTGACTTCACCATCGGAACCGTTTTTACAGGGTTGATGCTGTCCAATACAACCACGGTCTGACATATTGGCTCACTTCCTCTCACCTTTAGGCCATTGTTGCTTATTTTAGCAGGAGTGGTTGTTATGTGGCACTGGAGTTGTATTAATAACAGCAAGGGGTTAAATTGTTGGGTATGGTTCAGGTGATATTTGCGTGTGCGGGTGGCTCTGACTGTAAGTGGCCTCGTCTTCCACTGCTCTCTCCTTAACTGATCCTCATATCACAGAGAGGTTAATTGGAGAGGAATTACCTCAACAAGTCTTAATGACACGCTAGCTACAGACACAGAGGGCTCTCTCCTTCAGCTGTAATGAGTCAAACTCAACACGTCTCAGTGGCTTGCTCTCATTTACCTGCTTCTCTGCCAGATGTGGGGGTTTGCCACTCGCTCAAGGGTAGACACTGCAGTTTATGGAACAGATCAGCACAGAGTTGAGAGTGGGGGAAATCCTTTCATACTATACATTTCTTAAAGTGCACCAACAGTATCATGCTATTTTTAGGCAATAGCATAGGCCTCAGATATATACAAATATATAAAAAACATGTCTATGAAGTGTTTTGCTCAAAATACCAAACAGATCACCCATTCTAGCCATGCCTCATATCCAGGGCTGCACATTACTGGTGCGCAGGTGCGCATGCGCACCCCCCGCCAAAAAAGGAGCACCGGATCATTTTAAAAGAGGCGCATTTGCGCACCAACATTGAGAGAGAGAGAGAGAAAAGAGAGATGAGAGAAGAGATAGAAAAGAGAGAAGAGAGATATTAGCGAGTTGCATAAGAACTGGTAAGATAGCAGGGTTTCCCACACATAGACTTTACTTGGGCGGGCCGCCCAGGTATATTAACGGCCGCCAAAGTATAATTTGCGAGCCATTTAGATTGAATTTTTTTAATCCATCCGCGTGCACTACGGCATCTGCGATCCCTCGCTCTACCCCTCGCTAACGCGTGAAGGTTCTGCTTTATGCGCTCCACACAGTAACCCTGTCCGGCGAACAGTTAATGAGCGTGATCACTAGCGCACTTACCCCCCCCCACGTTCATAAAGTCAAGTACCCCTCAAAAGGTCCGGTTTATTTCATTTTAAGGATGCGCACCAAGCAACATCTCCAGGTGCTCCTTTGAGAACCAGGGCAAACAAGTTATGTGCACCCCTGCTCATATCCCTCCATTTCACTTCCTGTTTCAAAAGTGCTGACTTGGGGTATAAAGCTTTAAAAACAAAAAAAGGATACAAAAAAAGGAGGGGGCTGAGCTCATGTGGGGGATTCTAACGGCAGATACTGCGGTGATGAAACGCCATATCATGGATTATCAAGGATTATTTCTGAAACAGAACGGAGCTCAAAGGCTTTCTCTCTTGCCGGTTATACCAAGGTGAGTTCCTTTTTATTTCCTGCTTCTTCACACACATGTTCGGTGCAGTACAGGTTAGCTCTGAGTGTTAGCGATGCTAATGTAAACATGCACCAACCATATTACGTCCAAAACAGTTGGGCAACGTTTCTGATTGCAACGTTTCTGATAGGGCCGTGGGTGTAAATATCATATCGGACGCAAATCTGGATCAGCTCCGTTGTAGCCCCGTTTTAGAGATTTGGGTACTGAGGAAAAGAGAGAGGGTTTTATTTTCTGACGCTGCGTGAGTTCCCCGACACACCGGGGACACATATTTATGTATAAAAGACATCAAAAAGTGCATTTTGCACGATAGGTCCCCTTTAAATTAACTTAGAGGTTTATTTCAGTGTCAATTCTCCTAAATCAAGACTGAAGCCTCTTCTGTTTGCTGCTGCTTCTATTAAATCAAATTATATTCATATTTAACACTGCACTATAACCTTTGTTCTTGTATTTGATACCTGTCTTATTCTATTTTACCTTTATCTTATTTGTGTTCTCTGATGATTATTGAAAAAATGTTTTTCAATGTAATTTTATAATGTGTTTCTGTTGTCATTTGACTTAATGCTTTTAATGTTTTTCGTATACAGTAGCTCTTTGAATTGCATTGTCTTTAATCGTATATTTAGCAGGGACAATGCACATCAATGCACACTTAAAACAATAACATTTGACATATAAAGTGCAAGAGAAGATATCCCTGTGTTAAAGTGCATGTAGCGGTGATTGTACACACACGCACGCACACACACACACACACACACACACACACACACACACACACACACACACACACACACACACACACACACACACACACACACACACACACACACACACACACACACACACACACACACACACACACACACACACACACAGACACAGACACACACACCAGTGTCTTTCTTCTTTCAGCGGGTCTCTGACCTTGGCAGAGAGGCTGTTTGGCCTGTTGGGTCCTGTAGGCCATGTTGTTGCCCTAGCCTGGTGTTATGGTCCATCTTTCTAGGCTGCTAGCCAAACAAGCCTCTCTGCTGACTCTCTAGTGATTTCACCATGATGGTTGTTGGTGTGTCTGATGGAAATGAGACGGCCCCAGAGATGGGGTCGTTACTAAAAAAAAGTAATATATTACATATTACAAATTACTTTTAACAAAAAAAAGTAATATATTACACTACTTCGTTACTCTCTGCATAAAGTAACTCGTTACTTTACTCGTTACTTTACTCGCAGGGCCGGCCCGCCCCTCCCTACAGGCAGATCACTCGTGTTTTTTTTGTAAATAACCGCCGGCATCAAGAGGAAGTAAAGTCCCCTGGTTTGTCCCTTATACCCTAACTGCCATGAGACAACTAAAAATCAAGTTTCCAAAATCCGACACTGAGGTGGTCTTAACGCACCGGCAGATGACAGCGCTGACAAAGTCTGTTTCCCGCAGCGAGACGCTACAATACTAATTGTGGGATTATCATGTTGATTCGGCCACAACAGAAAAAAGAAAAACAAACTCGCTCTCTCCAGAGGGGCAGGTCAGCCAAGAAGGCCAAACGGGCCCGGGCAACATTAGCCCGTACCTATGCACGTCCCTGCAGCAGTGGATAATAGCTTCTGGCCTGGACACAGTTTGCACCTCACCGTCACATTCCTGTCTATTCTTCGGACAAACTCAGAATAATGGGCATACCTCCACCCCTCGACAGTTATCGCTGACTCAGCCATGTTTATGCAGCACTGCACGTGGAGATGTGGACGCGCAGATCGCGCAGATTACGTAGCCTACATATAAACTTGCGGCGGAAACCCCTCTTGTCTGTCAGTGTGATTATGACTGATTTTATAAACGAAGTAACGCGTGTCGGGGCAATGTTAGTAACTGTAGTGTGATAACTGAATTATAAAATTAACGCGTTACACTACTCCGTTACCGACAAAAGTAATATTATTACAGTAACTTTGTAACGCGTTACACCCAACTCTGGACGGCCCTCTGGTGGAAACCCTCAAATATTCTCACTTAAAACATGCAAGATGGATCCCTGTCTAGCGAAGGAAAAATCTGATTTGTCTAAGGTCATTCATAACCATTCCCCATTCAAGAAAGGCTTGCCAGGCAAACACATACATTCCCTGCTTCACTTCCTTTGCTGTTTCCACTGAGTTGCAGTACATAGCAGTTGGTGGTTGAGTGCCTTGCTCAAGGGCCTCTCGATGGCAAATGAAGAGCCATTCATTTCCCTCCACATCTGAGGATTTCAACAATTGGCTTGATGTTAAAGAGCCGTCTTCTCGATGCTTACGCAACCTGTGAGCCACACAGAGGGGCAGCACAAATGAAATGTAGCCTAATGAGAGAGACTGATGAGCTGCGTTCAGAATCACTCAATGTACCATAGCTGACACTTAATAATAACACTGTCACGTGGCCTAATTTCAAGTGCATGATGAATTTTGTTGTGCGTGTTATGTGAGGTTTCGAAGGTTCAGTGTAACATGTTCACAGTACTTTTACTCATGTATGTTTTAGTAGTTTATATTCACGGCTTTGTTGTTGTTTTCTACCAGGAATCAGGTTTAAGCTATACTTAAACATTGCTTCTTTTTTTTGTCATTGATCAATGTTTCCCCTCAACGATTAACGTCTATCTAGTTTGCATTGATTATTCATTCCTCCTGAATGCCCTTTGGAAAATTAGGAATTATGGATCAATTCAAATGTTTATAATGCATTCCAGCTCAATAGTGCGGACTAGACATTACTTTATAACTGAGATGTTGGCTGTTGGTGAATGTGATGTACATCTTGCAGAAATTGTTGTGTGGGGCATCTGTGGTCCCACACATAAACTTCCCAAATCCCCTCCAGCAACAGAGTGAAAATGAAAGATCAACCCAGGACAAATGGACAAGAATTTAAAACCTGTACATAACTGCAAAGCAAGAACACACTTTGAACTTTTGAGCAGTGTCCACAGAGAATACAGGAACATTTTGATATTCAGAATCTACACGCACATTCACCAACTTTACACACTCACATTACAGTGACGCAGCAGGTAGAAGCTCTTTGAAGACAGACGCTTACGAAGTGTCTGTGTTTGCCCATGTGCGTGTATGTGTGTGTCTGAGCCTGCTGTATGTGCACTGACCTGTGTGACCAGAGACTGTGTGTGTTGTTCCGTCAGCTCTTATGTACTGTCACACCCCTTGACTTCTCTCTGTTTTGCCTACAGGGCATTAAGAGTAGTGCAGCAGACTTTATTCAATGTCTTGTTATATAAATGTCATTTATCATCCGTGCACATCTGTCAGCTAAGCTCAGCATTCTTGTGCTTAGGCCTATTTCTAAAAAGGACGTTTTTATTAGGGTAAGATTAAGTTAATAAGGTGATAGCTACATCTTAAAGAGCCTGTGACACCATCCCAACAACTGTTGTGCAATGAAATATTGGGCTACTAGTAATCTCGAACCGTCAGTTTAAAAAAGAAAAAGCGATACCGTTCCGTTAAATATCAATAATTTCGAACATCGCGGGGAAATTCCTTGACTCATTTTGAAGTTTTGGGGGAAGCCGGAAGTGACGTCAATGCGGGAACGCTTCGAGAGCCAAACACGGACAAAGTGTGTTGTCATGCGTAGAAATGGTGAATTACTGAGATTAGGCACGTTAATAACGTTTTAATGAAGTTGACTACAGTATATTCATATTTGTCAGTGCTTTCATGTCAATTCGGCGACATAAACATAAATGATCGTGGTGAAGATGATGATTACATTAGGATTAAAAATCGGGAGTGAGAGCTACTGAATTTCCTCCCGTCGGATGTGATATCAAAACAAACCGATTATTTTTGTGGTTGTAAACTCAAGTGGATGAAACTACATTTATTAGTGCTTTCATGTCAATTCGGCGAACATATGATACATTAAATGATGAGTGAGGATGATGATTAAAAATCGTTTGTTTGAGCCGGTCTGCATTTCCTGATGAGAAAACAAACCGATGCTTTTTGTAGTTGTAGTACACCAACAACATGGATTAAACGTGTGTTTTTTTTACCACAATGTTGGGGAAATTAATGGATAAAATGCACGGATTATTATTATTATTCCCACTCCGATCGGGACACTAGGTCCACCGTTTCCCCGCAGCGAGGCTCCCCCCGTTGACAATTTACGTGGGCTGGGTGCAGTGGCGGACTGGCCATCGGGACGAATCCCGATGGGCCGGTACCGAAGAGGGCCGGTCGGATAAGTAACTAGCACATCCCCCATAGGCGGCGCGTGAGGCTCAGGTTTGAGAAGGCTAAATAACTTCTTTTACCTGACGCTGCCCGCCTCCGGCATCTATAGAAAAGAGATGAACTCAGTGTGCGGAGTTTAAATCTCTCAAGTCATATTACAGGATAAAGAAAATACAGTTTAAACTGCCATGCAGAGAAGACGCCGACGTGTCGCACTTATCATTCATATTACATCATCAATCAGATCATCGATCATATAATATCATAATATATCATATATTTCCTTATCTGAGTCAGCTTCTCCAGCCTCATCTGGCCGTGCAACACTCACAGTGTCACAGACTGGATGCAGAAGTATTATTTAACACATTATGTTGACGAAACACTCGAGACAAATGTAATTAAAGTCAGATCCACTCGTGTCTTAGACGTGAACGCGCTCTCAGCTGGAGAGAGAAACCCTGGCTTTATTTACCGAGTTGATAACCAGCGTCGTAGGACCGCTTAGCGATATCTCGTTTGTTAGTTTGTTGTTGTTAGTTTGTTTGTTACTCAAACATATCCAGGGTCTGTTGAACTGGCTTCGTAGTACAGGGCACAGGTGGCTAGCAGCGCTAATGTCAAAGACACAGACATTATACATTATATTTGTATTTTACCAGGATGCAGTGACACAAATATTTACATATTTACATTTACTATCTACAGCACCCTGACATCCCCACTCCCCCCGTTGACAATTTACTAGCGGTACCGAAGTGGGCCGGTAGAGAGTCCCGGGATGATTTTTAGTCCCAGTCCCACTGGCTACATGACCGTATGATCGCCCATATTGACGCACCTCATTCCTAAACTTAGAAGATACAACATAAACCGATCCTTCAGCCTCATATGAGCTCTCAGACACGTTCAACATTAACCTGTCATCGCTGTCTGAGCTTGCTGCTGTGTGCGCCGTCGTGCGTTTACATCTGACTGTATATATATAAAGGTTTACATGCAGATGCTGGGATCCTGGACGGTGCAGCTGGAGCGCTGTGCCCGCAATGACGTCACCCATCATTTGGCGGGACTTGAAGAATCCGCGAGAAGATCCAGAAAATTGTCAACATTGAAGGGCAGATTAATGGTTATCAAAGTACAAATATCCAAAATCAGTTCAGTAACGGTTTTCAAGGGGACAATATGTACTCAAATTGATGGGTTTGGATGATGGGGGAAAACCGTGTCACAGGCTCTTTAAAGGTCACATGTCATGGCCATTTCCACTGATCATATTCCATTGTTGAGGTCTACTAGAATAGATTTATACTGTGCAATTTTCCAAACTCACATTGGTTTCGCATACAGCATCTCTGTAAAGTATGTGTATTCACTCTCTCCACTAAACGGCTCGTTGCAGCTCTTGCCCCCCCTCCCTGTGAGCCCAGTGTGCTCCGATTGGTCGGGACCAGTCGGGACGTTGTGAATCGCGCTGAGCTCCGTGGAGGTGTGATTTCCTTGTTTAGCGATACACAGCGAAACACAGCCAAACTCACCCTGAGCACACACAAAGTCACAGCCGAAGTAAAAACAATAAGTGTGGCTTGATATTGAGTAAGAAAAAGGTTGATAAACGCTGTGAGAATGGGTCTGCAGAGAGAATTTTGCCACGATCCCAACTGTCTGTTATCAGCTTGCAGCCAGGGAGGAGAGATCAGCAGAGCTGCCTGCACTGAGTGTGTGAGGAAGTCCGTGGATTGGTCAATTTGGACCAATCAGCGGGGGCTTAACGTAACGGCTCCGCGGACGTAACGTAACGGCTCCACGGATTGGTCCATTTCGTTCCGGGGACGACATGACATCATGATGTCCCCGGAAGAATCAAATGGATGATGACGTTTCACCAACGAGGCGTTTGGGGAGGTATTTTCTGTGTTAGAGTTTTACTCGCTACAGGGTGTACTTTGAGGGTTTTGACTCTGCACACCGTTTACATGCATAAAAACCTTCATAACACACAAGGGCACGGGTAATAACCGGAAAAGCATGACATGTCACCTTTAAGTGCCAAATTAAAGAACCTGCATCTCCCGAAACCTCAGATGACCTTACCTCCTCATAAATATAACTTTTGAAGTTGCAATCTTTGTAAACAAAGGTTTACAGATGACTCATGAGTCGACCAAAACCCACAATGCGTTTTCTTCTTATTGGCAACAATAATTGTTTTAAGCGTAGGTGTGAATTTTTCAGATGGTGGATATTTGAAAAAGTGTTTAAAGATCGTCCTTCATTCAACAGGACTTTAAACTTTTTAAATGTTTTCAAAAAGTCTTCCGTTGGCTCTAGCCTTTTAATGGGATTTCACAGATTTGGAGACATGAATTTTAAGAATTTTTTCTGCCAAATATTTACATTAAGTTATCATTTATTTTCCTGGAAATGTAAACATATACGGTATATATGGTCGGCTTTCCCATTCATTCATCTCACCACACACACACACACACACACACACACACACACACACACACACACACACACACACACACACACACACACACACACACACACACACATACACACACACACACACACACACACACACACTAGCTAAGACAAGAAAAGGAAGTAAAGAAAATGAGACAGATGTTGGGACAGAGGAGAGAGAAGAGATGGAGAGAGAGAGAGAGAGAGAGAGAGAGAGAGGAGAGAGAGAGAGAGAGAGAGAGAGAGAGAGAGAGAGAGAGAGAGAGAGAGAGAGAGAGAGAGAGAGAGAGAGAGAGGAGATAGAGAGAGAGAGCGAGAGAGAGAGATGTGCAGACTTTTGTGTGAGGCTGACCTAGATAGAAGAAGGGGATTGGACACACTCCGTCTCTGGAGGGACACGTCACAGCTGCAGTGGACTGTGTGTGTTTACAGCAGAGCATGATGTGCGGTTTTGGTCTCTTTATTGTATTAAAATATCTCCAAATCGTTCGATAAGTCGTGTGTATGCGCTGTGTGTGTGTGTGTGTGTTGCATTGTAAAGTTGGAGGTAGGAAGTGAAACAGAAGGAAGGATTCAATTATATTATTATTATTAAATATATGTTATTTGGATTTCATTAATAAATTGTAGACTGATTCCTTGGACATTTTTACTATTGCACTGTGTGAGTATGTGTGTGTGATGCTTTCCCAGTAAAAATCAATACTGCACCACAGCAATTTACTGCCATCACGGGAATTGTGGGCGTTGGACTAACATTTGAAAGTACACAGCCGAAAAGAATCCGCCACTTCCTTCAGACTTCCTTACAGAGCACCTCCTCCAACACACATGAACGCGTAATGCACGCCCAATTACGGCACGCCCAATGAGGGCACGAGATACATTTGTGCGTGCACGAGATGGAAGGCTGACGGATTGGTCATGATTTTTACAGTATTACGGCTTCCACAGATGACGTTTTTTATGGATTTTTTGTCAAAGCACTTAAGATATTCATTGCTATCGGGATGTTAAGAGCATTCCATGGAATATAACAAAAAGTGTATCTCGAGCCGGTTTCTCAAACTTACCTACCCCACCTTTAAATACAAATGAAAACTGCCACAAAACAAAAAAATTAAATATAAAATTAGCTACTGAGACCATATTCTGAGAAACAGCATTAGTCTTTTGTGGTGCAGCCTTCACTACTCTTTTTTAAGCCAGCGTCTGGCTGTCAGTACAGAAAATGCATGGTGAGGCGCTGTATTAGCATATTCAGCCGTTGGGATTGCTGCTTTGACTGAGCACACTGACCACATCAGAGCGTTGCACTCAACAAGTTACACATGTCTGCTGTCTAGGCTTTATCTGTCAAGTGATGACAGACTGATTCTCCTCTCCCCTTCCTCCCTACCCACCCCATGTTCCTGAGCACATCAGCACACTAAAGGCTTTTATTGTTTTATTTGCTGACTATTAGGTAGGAGAGGAAGAGAATATAAATCTTTCTGCTTCTGCTATGTGGTCTTCTATTTCTTTGTTGCCTCTTTTATTTTTCCTAATTCAATTATTTTCCTCAGTTTCCAATCTGCCTTCTTATTCTTTGGGCTCAAAGGGAAAATCAGAGTTTGAACTTTAACAAACTTTATTTGTAAGTGTAATCAATCAAAATAAGGATTGTCTGTAAAGTCTTCATCTACTAGTCTTCAGGGGTGATTCGGTAAGCATGTTGTTTCCACAGAGCAGAGCTGTGTGCCCGCACTGCTGTACTCACTGATTTTCCCTTCCTATTCCTTTTCCTAAATTATTAACCGATCATGATTCAGGCAAGCGTGTGGACAGGAAGTTAAGCATGGTCAAATATGGCTGCCGGCTTCTGCGTGCCACTCTGAGGGGGGCTCTGGGTAGAGGGGCTCAGAGCGGCTCTTGCTCTGTGTGTAAATGTGCGAGTGTGTGAGTGTACGTGCATGTGCGGGACAGGGTGACGCATCATGCGGCAGTAGCCTGAATATTTTAGCAGGAAACATTAGTGACGCTTTTCCCTCTCTCTTTCATCATCCTCTCCCCTCTTGCTTTCCTTTCTCAAAAAATGTTTCCCAGCTCAGTGTGATGAAAAAAAACTAATAGAACAGCAGTAACAGTCTTTGCTTTGGATGCAAACACCATTTTTTTTTAATTACAGCTGAGAAGGTCGGGGCATACACACACACTTTTTAAAATTTATTTTTTGTGAATTTCTAGAGGGGATGAAGTGCAACCTGAAAATGTTCCCCCTTGCAGTTCAGGTTCTTAAGCTGTAGTTCCTCCAGTGGAAGACATTTTTCAGAGGACTGTTCATCCAATATATTTACATCACGTGTAATCCATTCAGTATACCTGTGTGAATGTGTGTGTGTATACCTGCATACCATACACATTGTGAAGTGTTTGTGAGTATTTAGCATAATAGCCTGTCAGAGACTCTTGTAGACCTGGTAAATCAAGTTGTACTCTTTGTGTGTGTGTGTGTGTGTGTGTGTGTGTGTGTGTGTGTGTGTGTGTGTGTGTGTGTGTGTGTGTGTGTGTGTGTGTGTGTGTGTGTGTGTGTGTGTGTGTGTGTGTGTGTGTGTGTGTGTGTGTGTGTGTGTGTGTGTGTGTGTGTGTGTGTGTGTGTGTGTGTGTGTGTGTGTGTGTGTGTGTGTGTGTGTGTGTGTGTGTGTGTGTGTGTGTGTGTGTGTGTGTGTGTGTGTGTGTGTGCGTGCGTGCGTGCGTGCGTGCGTGCGTTTGTGTGTGTGTGCATGCGTGCGTGTGTGTGTGGAAGAGAGAGAAAAAGAGGAGGGGGTTTAATCTTGCTTTGCAGTATGTTGGTAACACTTACATAATAATAATACATACTTGATTAATAACATTGCACTTGAAGAAAATAAGTCAGCTCAAGGTTTAAACACACACACACACACACACACACACACACACACACACACACACACACACACACACACTAGGGATGCATATCATTGACTTTTTTGCGATACCGATAGTCGACCGATACATATCGTGATACTTTCATGTTGCATAAGGGGAAAATGTAAGCGCTTTATGATATAGTTAACATGTCAAATGAATATTACAATTAATTGTGGGACTTCGACATTTTAGTACTGAACAAACAATGTAAAACACGTTTGACAACACGGGCTTGAAGACTGTACATTCCTGTACTCTGATTTTATGTGACAGTAGCACATGTTCTGAGAGGTTGGATGTGTTTCCGCCTTTCCCAGAAATAAACTTCTTGCAGTGGTTACAGACCCCACCATTCAGACTGGCAGTGGTTACAGACCCCACCATTCAGACTGGCAGTGGTTACAGACCCCACCATTCAGACTGGCAGTGGTTACAGACCCCACCATTCAGACTGGCTGTGGTTACAGACCCCCCCATTCAGACTGGCAGTGGTTACATACCCCACCATTCAGACTGGCAGTGTTACAGACCCCACCATTCAGACTGGCAGTGGTTACAGACCCCCCCATTCAGACTGGCAGTGGTTATAGACCCCACCATTGAGACTGGCAGTGGTTACAGACCCCACCATTCAGACTGGCAGTGGTTACAGACCCCACCATTCAGACTGGCAGTCATATGCAGCCACACTTTAGATTTTCGTGCCGACATCGAGCTAATGAAAAAACAAAAGCAGCTAACCGAAAGGCTCAGACGTTCCGGAGGAAGGTGAAGAGCGTTGCTTGGCAATCAAGCCAATCACCGAAGCCGTTGCAAGACGCGCAATCTGATTGGCTGGCGGTTTGGGGGTGAGTTTAAGGATATTACGCCTGACTTAATATACAAAAATAAAATTGATATGATTTGATATTAAACAAACTAATTATAGTAGATTAACTTTTCAAAAGTGTACAGTAATTTACAATAACACAGGAATAATAAACGGAGCGCTCTCTCCCTCTCCTGACAGCCTGCCAGTATCATGCAGCACACGGATCAGTAATGAGTGACCCGACAGTGAAACTAAACATATCTATAACTAGTTTAGGTAGTTTGAGAGGTAATTAAAAATAGCTACGTGTCATATTCTAACCTGAAGTGTGTGTTTTGTCCGCTCACCGCTGCATGTGATCATGCAGAGCTGAGTGTCGACTCGTCAGCAGCAGCTGATCTCTCTCTCCCGTCAGATTAGACTTCACTCGCGTTTATGTCCATATCGATCAGATCTAGCTAGTTCTAGCTAATGATAGGACTACCTACTTATTAAAAGACACCTAAACAATAAGCGTCGCTATGCAACTGGGTGAGGCCGCAAAATATAGCGCAGCATTATGCATTTGTTTACATGCCCACCGGAACCCCGAGGCATTACCAACAGATCAACCTATACAGGACATCTCTTTCTCCATATTAAGTGTTAGACATTAGAATTGACTATTCTTGTCTGTCACATTAGTGGCGCAAGTTGCGCAACTGATGCGGTATTGCGCTAAACGGAAATTATTTTGACCGGGCGCTTTGACCGGAGAGATTTAGATTTGCCGGTCTTCAGCATATTTTGCCGGTCATAGTCCGGTAATTAGCGGCTAACAGGAAATCTGACACACACACACACACACACACACACACACACACACACACACACACACACACACACACACACACACACACACACACACACACACACACACACACACACTTCCCTGACCCAACATACTCGCATAAACCAAATCACACAGATATATTCACTTGTACTTCTCAAACCTGGATGACCATAACCAGACATGTGTTTGCACTCTCATACCTCTTTATTTTTTCCTCTTATTACACATTTCACTCATTCTTTTAGTATCTATCCACTTTATTGAAATGTTGTTTTTAGTTTTTAGGGTCAGAAAAAAAGGTTCCAAATCTCATTTAAAGTGTTTTAATGTCTGTTTAATTTTCATATGTTTTAAATATTGTTTTCATACATATACAAGCAGAAACATAATGTACCACTGTGCAGCTAATTTTACAAACGTGTTGCCTTGGAAACACTGAGGTAGGCTTCCTGCCAACTAGTTAACACAATTGAATTATAGACACGTGTGCGAGGAATTGTGGGTATGTTCTCTCCACGTGCTGTGTTGCCTCACTGTTGTCTCGCTGCCAAGATGCTGATAGCTTCAAGATGTAAAAAAAGAGGGAGACTACAAGGAGAATACAGCAAAGGAAAAAAAATGACACAAAGTGGACAAAATGTGAAATAAAACGAGGCAGAGACATCTTGCTACTGCTTGCTTCACTGAAACCAAAAGCCCTGACAATCCACTGGAGCCTCACAAATCACCAGCACTGGTTTTTAAAAGGAAAGTCAACCTTCTCCAAGGAGACTATTTAAAACGAACTAGAATGAGCTCAGTGCCATTACATGAGTTTATTACACAAGCATCATGTTCTTGTGGTTTGTTTCTGTCTGCAACCTTGGATCACTGGAGAATTACACAACACAAACTGAATTTCTTTTTTTTCAGGAATATTAGTTATGATTAGATTCAATTTGATTTGATTGTACTAAATGAAATGTTACATTAGCCAAAGTATTGACACTCGTATCGCATAGTTAAATCTCATCCATCAAATAATTGACATTAAACAGCCTGTACTCTGGAAAATACTGTCAATACAATGTGGAACCTGTCTGGCGGCTGCTTCCATTCAGACACAAGGGCATCAGTGAGGTCAGGCATGGACAAGGCTGTTACAGCAAATTCAACTCAGAAAACCACTTTGGTATGGACCTTGCTTCGTGCATTGGGTGACTGTTATGTCGAGAAAGGAAAAAGCCTTCTCCAACATATTGCCACAGAGTTGGAAGCATGCATATCTGAAACATTGCTGTGTCCTATAGCATCATTTGTTGAAACTAAGAGCCTCACAAGAGAGCCTAACTAACACAGCCCCAGCCTAACAGTAAAAGTCCATAAGAGCATTTGGATGCGTGGTTATAATTGTTGCCATATAGTGTACTGTACAAAGTATATCCGCGGTCCCTCCACACCTCACAATTTGACTGCTTAACAGAGATGAAATCTGTTTATAATGAAGCATTTTTTTCCAAAGCTGATCTTCTGCTTCAGCAAGCCAAACCCAATAAAAATATGAAAATACGTATTTAGAAATCGTGCCCAGATCATGCAACTAATCCTACTAAGCTTGAACAACGGCCCAGAATGTGCTATGTGTCCCTACCCACTGGGGGAGAGGGAAAGAGAGACGGGTGAGTTTGTGAGTGTGCATGCATTTGTGACTCCGACCGGTCCTGCTAGCCATTGTTAGCCCAGGGCGCTAGTCAGTTTACACACACCAGCCCTAGCTCACTTGTGTGTGTTTCTTTGTAAATGTGCATGCCAATTATGTATGTGTGCTTGAATGCTTTTCTGTGTTTGCTTGAGTCTTTTTGGCAGGTGACTCAATCTTCATAAACGCCAATCCCAAATCACTCACACGGTACTACAGTGAGCAGAAGGCTTAATGATCTTAAGTGTGTGTACGTGTGTGTGTGTGTGTGTTTGCTTGTGTGTGTCATCAATGACTCATCAATGCAGCAGCACACAGCTCAGTCTTACAGAAAAGTAGCTCACAGAGAGGAACGATTTGTGTGTTTGTTTGTGTTTTTAGCAATTATGTTAACAGTGGGGAATTACTTTACTCTCTTTATTTGTGTCCATGAGCACACCAAACTTTTATATATAACATTTTGTATATTTATATACAACTGTTATAAATTGGGTTATTGATAAGTAAATATAGATACAATTGATGAAAGCAACATTATGTAACTCATTGAAATAACACATTTATAATATGTTAAAATAACACTATTCATCAAGCAGAATTTTTATTTTTTTATTTGTCTCATTCTATAACGGTCAATCAAATATTTGTGTGGCTTTCTAACTTGCTTTTATGGCATTTTATGAATTCAATCATTTAACAATGTATGGACATTTTGATGAAAGGGAAAAAGAGGTAGGAAATAGACTGCTGGAACACTGAAAGTGGAGGAACTAAAAGGATTGTCATGGGAATCACTGAGTTTTATGGAGGTTTGTCAAGGTGGTGCAGGCAGAATATTAAAAAAGCAGAGTGAAACCTCAGCTGGGACCTCACTGAAACACTCTGTTGTAACTGCAGAGAGCCCTTGAGCAAGGCACTTAACCCCTGCTCTCTCACCAGAGCTACGCCAAGGCCAACAATAGGTCTGTTGTAACACTGGGCAGGGTGAGTGAGGATCAGGACTGTGAAGCAGAGAGGGTTCTCCACATGATGTTTCTACTCTCTGCCCTGATACAGGATTTTGGGTTTAAATGCTAATTTCAATATTTTAGGAGGGAACATTTTAAGCACATCGGCATCAAAACAGTTAACTTCAAACTATAACTAAATGGCAAGAAAGGCTGTATTTGTGTTTGGATACATTTCTGTATCAAGTGTACCCAGTGTTGGGAAAATTCACTTTCTACATGAACTAGTTCAGTAAGTTCACAGTTCACACATTTTAAAATGAACTAGTTCAGTTCATAGTTCAAAATGTTGAACTAAAGTTCATGGTTTCAAAAATGAACTAATTTATAGTTTATAGTTATTTTTTCAATACGTTGCTGCGAGCTATTATTTGTCTCCTGTACGATGTTAATGGGATTTGGGTGGTAGTGGATCTGTTTTGGCTCTCTTTTTTATTCGCCACTCGCACATACCGTGAAAGGCTAGTCGTGTGCTTATTCTCAATGTGCCGTTTAAGGTTTGTTGTCGACGTCGTCGATGTACTACGGACTTGCTTTTTCAAACCGGGCGGACACTGTTTACAGGCAAACGTTTGATTTTTTCCGTCTGAGTCAGTACTGACTTTAACGTAAAACTCTTTTAAATGCTCATACGCCGACGCCGTAAAGCAGGGGTGGGGAACCTTTTTCCTCTCAAGGGCCCTTTCAATTTTTACAATATCCTCAGAGGGCCGTACAAGTTATTGACCTCTGCTTAAAAAAACTAAAATCACAGCCCATTCATTTCATTCTGTGCAAAGAAAAAGCAACCTCTTAATCCAGATATCTCACCATGACTCGCGTATGCATGCACGTGCAGGGTGTGGCGTGACCACCAAAACAGAAAGATATGGACACAAGATGTGTGCAAATGTATTTAGTTTCCTATCCATGTGAACATGATTTAAGTGGGGTGGGGGACCTAACCTCCTCTAGGGGGTCCGGGGGGCATGCTCCCCTGGGAAGATTTTTTTTAAATGTTGAAGTTAAAAGCATCAATCTGGTGCACTCTGAGAGCAACATTAGGAGATCTATGAACACATCTCTCAACACCCAAACACAACTGTAAGCAGATTTTCTTTTAATGTATGGATATTTGACAAATCACTCCCCTTTCAAACTGTATTCTTCTTTATTAATAACTGTCAGATAGTATTTTATACCTGTTTACTTTATTCTCTTATTTTTTTTATAACTATAATGATCATATAAAGATGTGCCTTTACCTCACTGGTTGTAGACAAAGCTTCTTATATTCGTTAGCATAGCTAGCTAACCAGATGCTAATGATAACAACACAGTTATTGACTGTCTGATCAGTGTGACAGATGAGCAGATCGCCACTGGGCTTTCAACTAAAGACACAGACACGCAGAAACTGCGGCATGTGTATGGACTTATCGGTACTGCAATTTCTGAAGTACTGGAGTGGCGTTCTGGTGCTCTCCGTCAGAACTGCACCCCTGTCAGTCGAGACATATACCACGTGATGACAACGTTAGGCTCGTGTTGTGTTCAAAGGACCCTGACCGTGGCCAGGAAAACAGGCACTCGCTTGTTTAATTTTGTTGCGGTCTAGATTTCTTTCATTTTTTTATTTGTTGCGTGTGTTTATAAATTACCTCGAGGGCCGTACCAAATTGTCTCGCGGGCCGTATACGTCCCGGAGGCCGGAGGTTCCCCACCCCTGCCGTAGAGTCTCACTCTGAGCGAGTGCTGCTGCAGCTGCTCTCGGCTTCGTCCATACTAATTCATTCATTCATTCAATGCTCGCCGGTTCCGCGGTTCCACATTGTTTGTTGTGAGGAGTCTGATATATTTAGTATATTTATATTTTAGTGCGACAGCCAGGGGTGACAGGCGCGTACGCGTCACAGGCAGCTTGCTGTTGACAGATTGGGTGGTTTTCCCGCATTATTTTGAAGCCTGTTTACGGTGTGTTTTAACTGGGTTTTCGGCTGAAAGGCATATGAAATCTGGCACACTTTTGAACGCCGTTATAATACAGTGCTGAGAATGAACGCACTTTTGAACACCGTTATACAGCGCTGAGAATGAATGCGTTCTCAATTACGTTCATCTAGCGGAAATACAGTACGTTCAGTTCACGTTCGCCCAAAATATGAACGATCGTTCATTGAACGCGTTCAGGTACATCACTGAGTGTACCCCATGTGTTCCTGTGTTTTGTGTGTACTGTATGTTCTGTAGGTACAGTTTTTTCAGGGATTACTTAATCCATTTGTTGAATGCTTCTACGGACACGTTTTTTATTATTATTCCGCCGGTATTTTGGCCCTCTTCTCCTCCCGCATTCCACATCGCAGAAACTCCGTTCAAACATCAAAACGTTCAGCTCGGTCGGGAATCGATGGCTATTACTTTTCTCATTCATAACTTTCATAATTCCAGAGATACATCCCATAATACATCCCATTTTTAACATTGAAGTCAATGGAGGAAATCTTCAGACTTCAACAAATCTTCATGCGACTTCAACTGCTAACTGTTCATTCATACTTTCACTCAGAAACCTCATTCCAACTTTAAAATGTTACAAATCTTTCTGACATTATTCGTGTAAAAAATCTTTTTAATCTGATTCTTACTTTTAGAGATATTAACATTTGTTCAGACCTTGTTTTAGAGGTTTTATTCACATTTCACGAGTGCGTGATGTCACAGCTAGAGGATGAGAAATCTTGAGATTTTCCTTCATATATTTTTTTAAACTGCCATAATTCCCAAACCCTACATTCCTGAGACATAACTTTTCATGATAAACGTATGGAAAACATCTCGTAGCTTGAAAAATTACAAATAATTAAGCAAAATAATTCAACAAAATAACTCTTGAGGGCATGAAGTGACAAAAACGTTCAAATTCCTCCATTGAAGTCCATTGTAATTTCAGGCAGATATTTCCTCAAGGTAGCAGCCGCACACCTTAGTTAAACTGCCATGAAACACAATGTGGCTGTAAGTCCAATCGACACGGTCCAATCGTCCCCCAATCTTCACTTGTATATCACCGGTCCATGCCTCAACAGCTCTACGCCAAATCAGAGATCTCACCATATGCCGTTTCCATGGAAACCTCGCCATAAAACATGATGTCGCTATAAGTCCAATGGACACGGTCCAATCGTCCCCCCAATCTTCACTTGTATATCACCGGTCCATGCCTCAACAGCTCTATGCCAAATCTGAGATCTCACGATATGCCGTTTCCATGGAAACACATCCCTCGCTATAAAACATGATGTCGCTATAACTCCTATGAAAATGTTTCAAAAGTGCTCAAACTTCACATTTGTGCTAACAGTCCAGCCGTGAAGACATCTATGGGACAGTTTTGAGATTTCTTCAAATGCCTTTGCCATGGCAACACAATGCTCGCCATGAAAACACGGTTTCCTCATAACTTCAGTGAAACTGCTCCAAACGACCACAAAACTTCACAGGTTTGGTAACAATGCAGCCATCAATGCATCTAAGCATATTATGGGGTGTCATCAAATGCCGTTGCCATGGCGACAGATCATTCGCCATCAAGTTAGTTCAGAAGTTTGCAGTTCAAATATTCTGCTGCTTTTCCAAGCCTTTTTACTTTCTTTTCTTCTCTCATCACACATTCAAGCCCCCTGTGTTCATGTATCATTTCAATCTAATTCTTCACTTTCTTCTTACACATTTCATTTTAAATCTAAATTCTTCCACTTTCTTCTTACACATTTCATTTTAATCTAAATTCTTCACTTTCTTCTTACACATTACATTTCAGCATAGCAGTTTAGCGTCAGCTTTCAGCATAAAGCATTCCACTAGCAATTTCTTCAGGAATTGCATTCTCTAGTTAACCCTAGTGCCCTTTACTTTGCTTTTAGTGTATCAGCTTAGTGCCATGACATCTCCTGTTAGCTCTGAGCTTCACTCGCTGACACACACACACACACACACACACACACACACACACACACACACACCACACACACACACACACCACACACACACACACACACACACACATCACACACACACACGCATGCACGCACGCACGCACGCACCACACACACCGCAGAGAGATGGCCACACAATATGAGAGCACTGCTGCAGGGTTTTGTTAGAAGCGAATGGGGAGACTCTTCTTGCCACAGAGCTGATCTCCGTTATTGTATGTAAGGCTACACACACAAACACTCAAACCTCATCTTTCATACAGTTTCACAAGCACCTACTCTTCAATCCTCTACCTCTCTGCACAACCCCTTTTTCCTCCCTTTATATGTGAAGGCTCTTACCTGCCTCCTGCCTCTATCTTCCCCTTCCCTGTCAGCCATCTTGGCTCCAGGCAGCCACCAGGGACCTTGCCCCTCGGGTCAGTTTCCTGCCAGCTGCTGGGTGATTGATGAATCAGAGGTTCCACGGCTTTTTTCTAGGGGGCCGGTGTGGGGGACAGGCTCCATCTAACACCAAGCAGCAGAAACTAATGGGCATGCTCTGGGGGAAAAGAAGGAGGGGGCGATGTGCGTTTATATACTGTAGGTGCATATATATATTTTTAAATACTGACAAATGCGAGACATCAAAAAATGGAGGTACAGAAAAAGATAGATATTATGCAAATGTGATAAGGAGGGCATGAATGAGCAAAGAAAGGAAGGTAGAAAGCAGGCAGAGTGGTAACTAAATAGCTGCATGGTATAGTGTACGAGGACAGATGGATACACACAAATACTTCAGGGAAGAAGGATGAAAACAAGATTATTAGAGAAGGAAAAATAATTGGTGGAAAATCCTACTTTAAACGCTGTGGACTCACTGTATATGCTAAGACCAGGCCTAATTACAAATGCTAATTTTCATTTTAGATAAATATTTACAGTGTAAAGATAATACATGCGAGTTCATGGCTACTGTAGACAACGTTCTTGTTGCTCTGTGTTGCGTTGTTAATGAGTGAAACACACCGGAGTTGAGGATCTGTGGGGTTTATTCTCCCAAAAATATAATATACAATTTAGGCATTTAGCAGACGCCTTATTCCAAAGCGACTTACAATGACCAATTACAGGGACATTCTCCCTGGAGTAACCGAGGGCTAAGTGCCTTACTCAATTTTATGAGATCCATTTGTGGCGGACGATATTTAATTGTGGCGGCCCGCCTCAATTAAATCAATGTATGGGAAACACTGATTTATGGCAAGGGGGGTAAATACATTTTGCACTTGTTGTCATGTAACAATGATTGTCTACAAAGAAATAAACTCTGTAATGATCAGCGTTTCCGCCAGGGGGGCGTCTTGCCGTCATTTGACGGCCTTATTCAGCTCGGGACGCCCTGAACTCGGGCCGAGGTGCGAGCGCCGGAGCCTCAC